>NC_061114.1:160681775-160710432 GCF_002878395.1 Capsicum annuum | reverse complement strand
AAAAAATAATTTTAATTTAGTAATTTTAGTTTATTAAATTTTAATTTATCAATGTTTTTGTAAAAACCAACCACATGTGGTCGGTTTTCAAAAATATTTTTAAAAACCGACCAAATTTGGTAGGTTTAATGTTAATTAAAAAATAATTAAAAAGAATTAACCCGACCCCAATGCACCCGACCCGACCCAAACTAAGCAACTAAACACACACAAACACATCTACATGACAAACACACAAACACATACACACACACTCTTCCAAACACACAAACACGTATACACAAACTAACCCTACTGTCGCCGCACCTACTCCTGCTCATCTCCGGCGACTGCTTCGACTCTACTCCGACGATGACAGCTCAGGTATGAAGCTTAATTTTTTATGTATTTTTCATAGTTGAGGTTCTTGATTTGCTTTTATGGTTTAACTTTTTGTTTTAGATATGAGTTTTGCTTGATTGAAGTTATTGATTGTATAAATCCTCAAAGTTGGAATCTTTAATTGTGATGTTTTGAGATTTATTATTTAGCTTGTCGTTTATGATATGGGTTTTAGCTTGCTAAATCCCTCAAAGTTGGAATCTTTAGCTATGATTTTGTAAGATTCTTGGATTCGTTTTATGGTTTAGCTTGTTGTTTTTTATATGAGTTTTGCTAAATCCCTCAAAGTTGATCTTTGACGTGATTTAATTTTATGGTTTAGCTTGTAGCTTTTGATATGAGTTTTATGGTGTTGAAGTTATTATTGGTTTGAATTCCTCAAAGTTGAAAACTCTAGTTCTGATTTGTTGAGATTCTTGATTTACTTTTATGGTTTAGCAATTTAGCTTGTTGTTTTTTATATGAGTTTTATTAAATCACTCAAAGTTGGAATATTTTGTCGTGATTTTTTGAGGTTCTTGATTATTTTTTTTTGGTTGGAATTTCTCAAAGTTGAAAACTTTAGCTGTGAACGTTTGAGATTTGTTTTGCTTTTAAGGTTAGCTTGTTGTATTTGATATTGGTTGAAGTTATTCATGGTAGAAATCTCTTAAAGTTGGAAATTTTAGTTATGATTTTTTCAGATTCTTGATTTCCTTTTGTGATTTAGCTTGTTATTGTTTATATGGGTTTAGTTGGATTGAAGGTTTTATCGGCTGAAAATTATTCTTCTGCTTGGATACTGTTTATCAAATATTTTTATTTTGAATGGCAGGTTGAAAATTATTCTTCTGCTCCTAATTTAGTATCTTTGCGCTACCAGCACATCTGAATCTAGATTCGATGACCGCTTATCTCTTTCACTTTAATTTAGGCCAAGCAAAGGTAAGTTGATTTCTCTCTATTTTCTTGTACTGAAGTCTTTAAATGTAGTTTAGTTTGGGATTGTTCGCTGTAGAAGACTTTGAAAGACATAGGAATTTTGTGATAATTATATGGTGTGATAGGGACATGCGACGTCTCTACTTATTTGCTTTGTTACACTTGTTCAATTGTTTAACTTGTTATACTATAAAGGCTTAAGTCATTGACAGACCCTCAAATTTATTTCGAAAATTCACTTAGACCCCTCAATTAAGACCTATACCTATCAGGCACCTCAAGCGCTAAAATTGGTACCTATCAAGCACAAAATGCTGATTTGGCAAGGAGAGTGTAATACACTCTCCTTGGGCGCGTGAACAGTAGACTAAATAATATTTTACTTTTTTTAATTAAAAAACTTATATTTAAATTATTTTATTAATATAATTTTTAATTTTTATAATTTCTTAATTTTAAAAAAAAGCACCCGCCCCCCTTCATCATCTTCTTCACACACTCCCCCCACCTCATCATCTTCTTTGCAACCCCCCACCCCCATTTACCGTCTTCTTCACAACCTCCGCCATCATCGTCTTCACATCTCTGTCGTTGTCGTCTTCAAGTTATGTTCCTTTGCAAGCCACAACCTCATTCATCATTTTCTTTAGCCGTTTTTGAATTCATTTTTTGGCGAGACTCGCCGAAAAATCAATTCGAAATTTCAAGATTGTTCGATTAGAATTAGGGTGAGTTTGGTTAGAATTGTTAGATTGCTTCATTGTTATTAGGATGACGTATAACTTATTAGCCTCCAAATTTTCTTTTTCTGCAAATAGACTACTGAGGTTGTAAAGAAATAATTTTGTTAAATTGATACTCTTTTGTTTTCTTAAATTAGTGGGACATAAATTTTTTTTTTTAAAAGTTCATCTTCTGTAGAAGATGGAGAAGAGAATGGAAGGGGGGGGGGGGCTGGGTTGGGAGTGGGGTGGGGGATCATTTTTAAAAAATAAAATTATAATATATTTAAAATAATTTTTGGACCCACTCAACATTTATCATTATTTAATTGGATTTTTAACATATATTTTTTATAAAAAAATTGTTTGCCACGTGTATTTTTCTTATCGGTCAATTTTACCACATAAAGCGAATGTGTTACACACACTCTAAATCTTTTGCTAACTGTGCAAAAAATGCTTGATTGGATCAAAATTTGAGGGGAGGGGGGGGGGGGGGGGGGGGGGGGGAGGTAGGGGTTTGATAGGTACAGGCTTTAATTGAGGGGTTTAAGTGAATTTTTAAAACAAGTTTGAGGGTCTGTCGATGACTTAAGTCTACTATAAATGAATATGTTGCTTGAAAGTGAATAAGTGTAGTTACTTAGCTTCAAGGTGAACTTTTATTTTGAATTTAGTTGAAGTGTACTTGAAATGTGAACTTTTTATATTGAATTTTCCTATGCTTGATAATTTTGAATGTGGTTTACTTTGGTGACTTGGGTGGTGACTTAGTGAGTTGAAATTACTAAGTGTAGGTACTTTAAAGGTGAATTTTTTGTTTTGAATGTAGTTAAGTTTGGTGACTTGGTAGGTGACTCAGTCACTTGGAATTGATAAAGTGTAGGTACTTTAAAGGTGAATTTTTATTTTGAATGTGGTTTAGTTTGGTGACTTGGGTGATGACTTAGTGACTTGAAATTTACTAAGTGTAGGTACTTTAATGGTGAATTTTTTTTTTGAATGTGGTTTAGTTTAGTGACTTAGGTGATGACTTAGCGAGTTGAAATTTACTAAGTGTAGGAACTTTAATGGTGAATTTTTTATTTTGAATGTGGTTTAGTTTAGTGACTTGGGTGATGACTTAGTGAGTTGAAATTTACCAAGTGTAGGTACTTTAATGATGAATTTTTTTGTTTTGAATATGGTTTAGTTTGGTGACTTGGGTGATGATTTAGTGAGTTGAAAATGTTGAAGTCTAGGTACTTGAAAGGTGAATTTTTTATTTTGAATGTGGTTTAGTTTTTGGCGACTTGGGCGATGACTTAGTGAGTTAAAATTTACTAAGTGTAGGTACTTTAATGGTGAATTTTTGCTTTGAATGTGGTTTAGTTTGGTGACTTGGGTGATGGCTTAGTGACTTGAAATTTACCAAGTGTAGGTACTTTAAAGGTGAATTTTTGTTTTGAATGTGGTTTAGTTTGGTGACTTGGGTGATGACTTAGTGAGTTGAAATTTACTGTGTACGTACTTTAATGGTGAATTTTTTGTTTTGAATGTGGTTTAGTTTGGTGACTTGGGTGATGACTTAGTGAGTTAAAATTTACTAAGTGTAGGTACTTTAATGGTGAATTTTTGCTTTGAATGTGGTTTAGTTTGGTGACTTGGGTGATGGCTTAGTGACTTGAAATTTACTAAGTGTAGGTACTTTAAAGGTGAATTTTTGTTTTGAATGTGGTTTAGTTTGGTGACTTGGGTGATGACTTAGTGAGTTGAAATTTACCATGTAGGTACTTTAATGGTGAATTTTTTGTTTTGAATGTGGTTTAGTTTGGTGACTTGGGTGATGACTTAGTGAGTTAAAATTTACTAAGTGTAGGTACTTTAATGGTGAATTTTTTGTTTTGAATGTGGTTTAGTTTGGTGATTTGGGTGATGACTTAGTGAGTTGAATACTAAGTGTAGGTACTTTATAGGTGAATTTTTTATTTTAAATGTGTTTTAGTTTTTGGTGACTTGATAGGTGACTTAGTCACTTTAAATTGATAAAGTGTAGGTACGTTAAAGGTGAATTTTTGTTTTGAATGTGGTTTAGTTTGGTGACTTGGGTGATGACTTAGTGACTTGAAATTTACTAAGTGTAGGTACTTTAATGGTGAATTTTTATTTTGAATGTGCTTTAGTTTGGTGACTTGGGTGATGACTTAGTGAGTTGAAATTTACTAAGTGTTGGTACTTTAATGGTGAATTTTTTGTTTTGAATGTAGTTTAGTTTGGTGACTTGGGTGATGACTTAGTGAGTTGAAATTTACTAAGTGTAGGTACTTTAATGGTGAATTTTTTGTTTTGAATGTGGTTTAGTTTGCTGACTTGGGTGATGACTTAGTGAGTTGAAAATGTTGAAGTTTAGGTACTTGAAAGGTGAATTTTTTTTTTTTTGAATGTGGTTAAGTTTTGTGACTTGGTAGGTGACTTAGTCACTTAAAATTGATAAAGTGTAGGTACTTTAAAGGCGAATTTTTTATTTTTAATATGGTTTGGTTTGGTGACTTGCACTTGAAATTGATAAAGTGTTGGTACTTTAAAGGTGAATTTTTGTTTTGAACGTGGTTTAGCTTGGTGGCTTGGGTGATGACTTAGTGACTTGAAAATATTGAAGTTTAGGTACTTGAAATGTCAAATATTTGTGTTGAATGTAGTTAAGTTTGGTGATTTGGTAGGTGACTTAGTCACTTGAAATTGATTATGATGTAGGTACTTTTTCATTTTGAATTTAGGTACTTGAAATTTGAACTTTTTGTGACTTGATCTAATTAGTTGAATCTGATTGATTGTGTAGATGGAACATGATTATAGCTAGATATATCAATGGAATAATGATAATAGAATGGGTCTTAGGGAGGAATTTACTAAAGGTGTCAAACGATTTGTTGAACACTCTAAGACACTTGATGTTTGGTCACATTTTTGGGCTATTCGTTGTCCTTGGGTTAGATGTGATGGTATAAATCTTTTAAAAGAAGAAGTTGTGAAGGAACATCTTTATAGAAGGGGGTTTCACGAGGACTTTTTAAGATTGCGTGCTATTGGTAGTGATGTTGGGCAAAATAACTTTGTTGTTGGAGAAAGTACTAGGTTTGTAGGGCATAATGAATATGAAGATACTAAGATGACAAAAATGGTGCACGATGCTTTTGGGATGCCACACGGGGGCGACTTTAGGAAAAATGTCAAAGATGCTCCTAATAGAGAAGTGGGCAAATTCTATGAACAATTTCATGCTGCTAGTCATCCTTTGTTTGACGGGTGTTCGCACTCTCATTTGTCTGTTATTGTTAGATTATTAAGTATTAAATCCGACTGGAATATTGTTGAAAGAGGAATGGACTCAATGATAGACCTTCTTAAAGAGTTAGTTGACCCCGACTTGGAGGTTCCTGATTCTTTCTATAAGGCAAAAAGATTGGTGTCAAAGTTAGGTCTCTCCTCGGTTAGAATTGATTGTTGTGAAAATAGTTGCATGTTATACTTTAAGGAAGATGCTAAACTAGAGTCCTGTAAGTTTTGTTAGCACCCTCGATATAAGCGTGGTTGTAGTGGAAATAAAATTGCTATTAAGGTGATGCATTATTTACCTCTAATACTAAGGTTGAAGAGGTTGTATGCTTCAAACAGCTTAGCTCCTCATATGAGATGGCACAGTGAAAATAGAAGGCCCAATAGTGTTATGTGTCATCCATCTGATGGAGAGTCTTGGAAGCATTTTGATGCAACTTATTCAGATTTTGCAGCTGAGCCACGAAATATTCATTTGGGATTATGTGCGGATGGATTCTCTTCTTTTTCAGTTGGTGCTGCACCATATTCATGTTGGCCTGTATTTATCACCCCGTATAATCTTCCTCCTGAAATATTGATGACTAGTCCCTATATATTTTTGAATTATGTTGTTCCTGGCCCGCATAATCCAAAAAGCAGAATAGATGTCTACTTGAAACCTTTGATCGATGAACTTCAAATTTTATGACATGAGGGGGTTGAAACTTGGGACATCTCGCTTAAATAGAATTTCAATCTGCGTGTATATCTAATATGGACTATTAATGATTTTTCTGCTTATGGAATATTGTCTAGGCAGATAACAGCTGGAAAGTTAGCTTGCCCATACTGCATGAAAAAACAAAACCTTTTACATTGAGACATGGCAAAAAAAATTCATGGTTTGATTGTCGTTGTGGTTTCTTGCCACCTGATCATGAATTTAGGAGACTTAAGAATGCATTCAGAAGGAATAGAAGGGATCCTGATGGTCCACCTCCAAGGCTGTCGGGTCATGATATCTGGGACATAGTTCAGGATTTGCCTAAAGTCAGAGAGGAACCATTGTATAGGCTTGATGGATATGGAGTTTCGCATAACTGGACTAAGCAAAGTATATTTTGGGAGTTAGAATATTTGCCAAATAATTTACTTAGAAATAATGTTGATGTCATGCATACTGAGAAGAACTATTTTGACAACTTGTTAAACACAGTTATGGATGTCACCAGCAAAATAAAGGATAATCCTAAGGCCAGACTTGACTTATCAGAATATTACAAACGCAGAGAATTACACTTACAGGAGGGGCCCAATGGCAATGTTCTTAAGCCCAAGGCTAGTTTTACATTCAAGTTGGACCAAAAGCGTCAAATATGCGAGTGGATCCAAAGTTTAAAGATGCCCAATAGATATGCCTCAAATTTGAGAAAGAGGGTTAATATGGCACATAGAATATTGCATGGAATGAAAACCCATGATTTTCATATTTTTATGAAACAGTTACTTTCAATTGCTTTTATTAGTTTACCTGAAAACATATAGAAACCAATAGCAGAGATTAGTTTGTTCTTCAAAGACTTACATGTCACCACATTAAAAGAAGAAAATCTGGCACGAATGGAAAGTAATATTGTTGTTATCATCAACAAGTTGGAGAAGATTTTTACTCCAGCATTCTTCGATGTGATGGAAAATCTTCCCATTCATCTTGTGCATGAAGCTCGGCTAGGCGGTCCAATTCAAACTAGGTGGATGTATCCATTCGAACCGTAAGCAATTGCAACATATTTAAATTCATACATATCTTTTTTTAATATAGTAAACATCTAATCTCAAGATTGTGTGGGTCAATTAGAAAATCGAAAAGGGGTCCCAAAAACAAACATAGGGTGGAAGGATCTATAGTTATGGCATATCTTGCAAGAGAAACATCTCAATTTTGTTCATACTACTTTCGTGATGAAGTTGCTTGTTCAAGAAACTGACCGAATCGTCATTAGGACGATGAGAATGAGCCTTATTTGCAACCGATATCAATTTTCAATCAATCTGATTGTAAGGCTAAAAAGACCATATTTTGCCGGCTCACTCCCACGGAGCGCAAATCAGCAACTTTGTATGTTTGCTGAAGTGCCCAAAAGTTGAGCCCTTTCTGAAGTAAGGAGATTAAAATTTTAACATATCTTATTTATTTACTCATTTCCTTAAGGAAACTAATTGTTTTTCGCATGTTGGATCTTCAGTTCATTTAAGACTCAATTCCATAAAAATCAAGGGTATGCATCCTTTGCAACATGATTTACATATGAGGTTAGTAAGTGTATTAATATTTCTACAAATTTTAAACATTTACGTATTCAGCAACTAACATATACATATATACATATATGTATGTATATATATGTATAATATATTTAGGTACACCAGTCACCAAATGCTACCGCATACGATTAGTTCTTGAGAGATATTTCTTTGGGTCCAGTTGAAGCTCATGCAATATCCCATTACACAGTAAATGGGTTTAAACTTTTCACCAAAGAACACTCCATAACAAGGAAAACAAACAATAGTGGTGTTTGGATTAAGGGTGATAATGATGTTGATTACTTCGGCATCATATACGAGATCTTAGAACTAGAGTATGCTGGTTTTTCAATAAAAAAAATTATCCTCTTTCGATGTAAGTGGTTTGATCCAAACACAAGAGGCACAAGAGTACATAAGGAGCATAACATCATTGAAGTGAAACATAATAGGTCGTATCCTGTTTACAATCCATTTGTTCTAGCACAAAATGCTAAACAAGTGTATTATGCTCCTTATCCGTTACGCAGTGATAAGTCTGATTGGTGGGCTGTAATAAAAAAAAGCCTATAGGATTGATGGAAGTTGAGAATGTATTGGAGACTGTGTATTAAAATGAAATGCAGATTGATCACCAGCTAGTAGACATTGGCTTAGTGGATAGTTTGAATCACCCAAAAAATATATTTGAAGAAGTTAATATTGCAGAAGAAGAGACTGAGTGAGTAGGAGATGAGGAAACTTTCGAAGAGGGTGAATGGTTTAGTGGAGAGTCTTCAGAAGAGAAGGATTAGTTTGTGTAGGTTGTATTTATTATGTATTGATGTCTTTATGCTTTGTACTATATACTTACCTTTACGTTTCTTTTTTAAGATTGATATGTAATATACTGTTTAAGATTATTGTTTTCACTATTCCATAATTTATATAGTAATAAAAATATTCTTGTCTATCTCGTGTTGTTGGAGCGATTTGAAATGTGAATTAGTAACTTGAAATTAGTTACTAGAAATGTTTTCTTATATATTCATTTTGTAGGAACTAACTACTTTTTAACTTTATATAATTTAGATGTCAGGTAGAGGTGACAAAGGTAAGGGAAAATTTGATCCTACAAAAACAAAAAAGAAAAACCAACCTCCGCCTTATAGACGACCAACAGGTATTCATATATCTAAGGGTTGATTTGCTGGCGCACCAACACGACCCTCATATTCTAGGTCGTCTCAGCATTCGGTTTCTGCTCCTACACATGTGGGGCCACTTCATGGGTCTACACCGACTCATTCTGCTCCTATCATCGTGCCACCGCTATCACAGTACTATCAGGTGACCGCTAACACATCTAGACATCAACCATCGTCAGTACCCTCCTGTAGCAGTCACCCAGGTTCACACAGCGATTCTGCTGGATCTATTGGGTTGTCGAATCTTTATCTTGGAGGAACTCCATCCGGTGCTTCAAATTCGCCCACGCCAGTGCATCCACCAGCACTTACTCCTTAGCCCGAAGATAGAGATGATTATGGAAGGCGTTATCTTATTCAATATGGAACAGGGTAAGATTTCTAAATATAATTGCATTATTCATTTTTCATTACTATATTATTATGCTCTATGAAATTACTGTTTGATCTTGTGTTGCAGGTTTAAGCCGGATGTTGGAGTTGGAAAAATTACGAGTAAATGCATTTGTCGGCACTTCAATGGGTACTGGACCAGTTGGCAAAAAGTTCCAGAAAATGACAAAGAAAGAATGTTTAAAGAATTTCAATTAAGGATTTAACTTATCAACTATTTAACACATTGCTAGAACAAAAGATTGAATATTATATTTTTATTTTTGTTGTAGAAATATCACTGGTGGGATGATGCGAATGAATGTGCTTTAAGGAGAAATTTTTACAGAAGAGCTAGATCCAGATTTAACGGTCTGTTGGATTATGTCAGAACCAACTTGGTACGACCTGACTGGATAAGTGAATCCTTATGACAACAGTATATTCGCTATTGGAATGGCGAAGAATATCAATTCTTGAGGGACAAAGAAAAGAAAGCTCGGGCATCATCCAAGGGTGACTCTCTACATACTGCGGGTACAATTAGTATGATTGCAGTGGAGGAAAAAATGGTATGTAACTTTTACAATTTTAATTGTTTGTTTCTATTTAAATTTTTAATTATTTGAAGATTAATAATTTTTTCATATGCAGAAAAAAGAAAAGGGTAGGAAGATACCCTTCGATGAGGTATTCGAGGAGACGCATGTGAAGAAGAAAAAGAACCCGACTAATGAAGATGTCTAGGTTAATCCTAGTGCAAAAGCTGCTCATGTAAGAATCAAATTTTGAATTTATGAATCTTTTTCTCAAAGTTGATATTATTCAAATATAAGTACTTTAATATTTTTTGACTATTAATTTTAACTTTACTTTGAATATAGGACAAATATATGCAGCTCCTTAGTGAGTTTCGTGGTAGTCAGCCTCCTGAAAGTCAGGGTGACCCAATACCCCAACATATAGAGGAGGAGTTATGGGAATAAACTGTGGGTCCTGTAGTTAGAGGTCATTACTGCGGATACCACGAAAATTATTTTGGCGAGAATGTTAGGTCTTCATTCGGTCCTACATCCTATACCACTTCAGTTGATAGAGAAACCGTTGAATCACTAGAAAATATGATTTCTAAACTCACTGAAGAGCTTGCTACACAGAGAGAGAGGGCATAAGAAGAATGAGGAAACAACATCACAAATCAGGATGTTGCAGGAGCAGTTCAGCTCTTTTATTTAGTCTGCAGGGATTATTTCTTCATGTCCTGGTGATGCAGTTGGGGCTGCGAAAGGTCTAAACCCATTAGATGATATCAGTACAGATGAGGATGCGGAAGATGAAGATGATGATGATGAAGATGAGTGGTAGTTTTTTGACTTTTCTATGTGTTGTAGTTTGAATTTGGACATTTTGTTGTAGTTTTTGCACTTTTGTATGTTTGTAGACTTGTATTGTATGTTAGTTGGAGGGAAATACACTTGAGTTGTTGTTGCATTATATGTTGCTATTTCATTTGTTGCTTTTTATTTTTAAAAAAAAATCAAAAAAATCGACCACATGTGGTCGGTTTTTTTAAAAAAAATTGTAGAAAACCGACCACATGTCGCTTTTCAGAATTTTAGAAAAATCGACCACTTATGGTCAGTTTTAATAAAATTAATTAATTTTAAAATAAAACCAACTACTTGTGGTCGGTTTATTTTGAATTTTTTTATTTTTAAAATTATTTTTTTTATTTTAATAAAATAATAATAAATTTTAAAAATATATATATTTTTAAAAAAATTGACCACGTGTGGTCGATTTTTAAAAAGTTACCACGCATTTTGGTCGATTTTGTGGTCCAAAATTCAGAAAAATCGATCACATGTGATCGATTTTTGTGGTCGATTTTCCGTTTTTTAGTAGTGTTTGCAGTACTAAGGATTTTCTGTTGAAACCAAAACAAATAAATAGTGGTAACTGATACCTTGCCTCTCCGGACCACCGAGTAGAGATCCTAGACTCCCTTTGGTTATTCTGCACCAAACTCAGATAAAGCTGTAACAACGGGGCATGTGCTAATCAAGCTCTTTTCCTGCAAGAGCAGTGAGAAAAGTAGCCTGCAGCTAAGTTAATCGGGCTCTCCAATAATGTTGCGGCACCCTTGTCGGATCCTCCAAAATGCACTACTTGTAAAGTATTCAACACGCACCCGATGATATTTTTGAATATCACGAGCAATACAGGCCTGCAGCAAGATTCAAAAACAAGAGGAATGAGCTATTGAGATCTGACTTGGCAAACACTCAAGACCTAATTAATCAATTTTTATTTTTTTTTAGGAAAGTGGTAACATAAGACCTAATTAATTTTCGCACAGCTTGCTCATAGTGCAGGTCCCAAGGAAAAAATACATATGGTAGCATAAGTAAGTATTAAATTATAAAAAATAGCAAAATTTTTTCGTAATTACACATCTGTACCATTATTTTAAGTGGTCCCCTACTTTTTACCGCCTAAGAAATTTTACTGTGTTAAAATACCCCTTTTCACGCCTTCTTCTTTATCTTTCCTTGATTTAACATTTTTATTCCTTTTTTTGGCATTAACCATAACTTCCGCCTCAATTTTATTGCCTTTTGCACGATCTATGATAAGGATTTTCTTCCTCTATTTCAGGTAACTATTAATCGCATATTGCATGTTAGCGGTTTATCTTTTTTTTCTACTGTAATTCATCTGAAATTTAGATTTTAAGGGTATTATGTTTTAATGGAGGAACACAGAGCAAAAATACCTACAAACAGTGGTATACGGAATATGAATTTAGTGTCTGATTATGCACCATCTTTTAGTCTTGGGTTAACTCAAGAAGATTTAGTTACAGTTATTTCAAATCCTTTACAGTTGAAGAAATCTGGGATATCAAAGAAAATTAGGTCGAAGTTTCGCAACGATCAAGTAAAGATGACTGAAATTTTGAAAAAAAGGGTTGAAGAAAACTCCTTCTCCAAAGGAGCAAAAAATTAAAAAACGGTACGAGAAGAAAAGGAAAGCTAAAGAAATTGAAAATGATGTTGAGAAATCTTATGCTGATGAATCTGAAGAAGAAAGTAAGGAAGAGGTACTTTTTTGTTTGTAAATGTATTTTTTTGTCTGTTAAGTATTGTGTTCAAGTAGTTAATATGTATTTTATGTTATGATGATATTAGGGATTGTAGAAAGCTGATTTGTGAAGATGATAGTATAATTATGAAAATACATTATTATATTAACTACTCATGAATAGTATTTGGCTATATGTATTTTTAGTATAATTTTTTATTATTTTCATAATTGGTTGCAATATTGGTATGATCAAAAAATATGTGCATGTTATATGTATTTTTTTACTACTTTAATATTTTTTATAGTTTAACTACTCATTAAAAATTTATTGGCTATATCTATTTTTAGCATAATTGATATGTATTTTTCAGTGTTGGTTGCAGTTTTGATATGGTCAAAATACATATGCATGTTAATTTTATTTTAATTACCAGAATAGTGGCTATATGTATTTTTAGTATATTTGATATATATTTTTCAGTGTTGGTTGCAGTTTTGATATGATCAAAATATCTTTAGTTTAAATATCAGAACAGTCTATTGGCTATATGTATTTTTAGTATATTTGATATGTATTTTTCGGTGTTGGTTGCAGTTTTGATATGATCAAAATACATATGCATGTTAACTTTAGTTTAACTACCAGAACAGTCTACTGGGTATATGTATTTGTAGTATATTTGACATATATTTTTCAGTATTTATATGTATTTTTGTTATCATGCAAATACATACGCATGTTATATGTTTTTTTTGTCTACTTGAATTTTTTTTACAGATTAAAAAGTGGTAGTTTTACTTTGTATAGATGATGTGGGACGAAATCTTCATTGTCAGAAAACTTCCAAGATTTGCACCACACATGTGCTCATACAGTGACAATGATATTTATGGAAGCATACGCGCCATATTAAACAAGGAACAGTTTAAAATATTTTGCGACAATAACATTTTTGGGTATTTTATGAAGAAGAAGAAATGTGTAGTGCAAGCACAGTTGTGCAGATGCGTTATGACGCTAGAGGTTAAGGGCAGTTCTTCTTCTGGGATTGTGATTTATGCTAATGGAACCTCTCTTAATTTTACTCTCAGAAAATTTGCTATAGTTACTAGTTTGAATTGTATGTCTCATAGGTATGACTTTATTTTTGACGAGGGTGTACCAAATAGGATGGTTGAGAAGTATTTCAATGGTGCAGAAATTATTCAGAAAAGACAACTATTTCTAGCATTCACGGAGAAAGACTGGGGGAGAACAATGATGAGAATGCTGAAAATTTTGTAATTCTATATTTTCTGCATTCTTTTGTGTTATCTAATGTTGAAACTGTGGTTATATCCCATCTTCATTTTGATTTGGTAGAAAGTGGAAGATATAAGGATTTTCCATAGGGTACTTTATCTTTTGAGGATTTAGTGAGAAGTTTGAACAACCGGCTGAAATCTGATGGTAAATTTTATTTGATTCAGGGAATGTCACTGGTTGTTCAAGTGTGGCTTTATAAGTGTTGTTCAAATGTCCCACCAAAGATTACATCGAAGGTTGATAATCAGATTTTCCAATTATAAAATTGAAAGACAAATGCACCTTGACCACGTTTGAGTTTTTGATGGATGCTATGTTCAAATATGGTGGCAAGGTTTGTTGTTAATAAATACATATGTATTTTATAGTCCACATATATACATTTTCATTTACAATTGTTTAACTGATTCTTTAACATATATTATTTATCTATATTTCTAGGTTGTATTTAAGAACATAGAGCCAACTCAAATGAAGTTGGCAAAGTTGCAAATACCACAGAAGGATGCAATACAAGATGAACGTTCAGTTGATTCTGACGATGAATTTCAAGATCCACCACCAAAAAAGATTAACGAACATTCAAAGAAGAAACAAAAAGTTGATTCATCAACCCCAACAACGAATAAACTTTTAAGGAAAAAGCAAGTCAATATTGTTGACGAGCATACCCAAATGAGGACACCAGCTCATTGTGCTGCAAAGGCTGCTGGAATGAAGACACCAGTTTTCAATCTTCTTCAAAAACAAAGAAAGAGGAGCAAACAGCTAGGTTTATTTTTTCTCTGGTGCAGTCAAAGCGAGATAGTCATATAGAGGAAGTAGTCGTGTCAAAGCTTGAGAGTCATGTTGAGAAAGAAGCCTTTATTTCTAAGAAAGTTTTTTATGCATTCCGCGACGAGATAATTTTTTTTGTCAAATATTTATTTTACATTAAAAATTTTGTGTTTACTGATTTTGTATGAATACAGGTTCGTCAAGAGTTTAAAGGAATTCGTAAATTAGTGAAGAAAAAGTTCAAAAAGATGCTCAAAGCAATTGAACAAAGCAAGGTAAAAGTTTTATTATTATATATGCAGACTATGAAAAAATACATATGCAAAGTATTCGAAAAATACATATGCAGTGTATTCAAAAATACATATGCAGAGTATTCAAAAAATACATATGAAATATAGTAAAAAATACGTATGCAGTGTGTTCAAAAATATGTATTGTTAGGCTGATTTTGCAAATATTATAATCCATAAAATAGTTTATTTTTTATTTTGTATATTAGTATGTATATTTAGAATGATGTTTATAGCAATATATATTTTTACTGGGTTGGTTTATACATTTTCAGTGAACTCAAGTATCAGTAGTTTATTAAACTTATATTTGTAGCAACAACATGAAGATAAAGATCCTGAAGTCCAACAAATGAATTATGTTGGTGTCGAAACATCACCACAACAATTCAGTCCTACTGTTGATCAAAATTTGTGTAAAAATCAGGATGGTCCAAAGGTAAATAATAACTAACATATGATTATTCATTTGAGTGCACATATGTAATATTATTTTTTTAGCAGTTATATATTTTTCTTATATAGACTTGTATAAACATATACAACTGAATTTTTGTTTGATGTTATTTTTATGTTTGTTTACGTGTTTACAAGGGGTGCACTCATTTGCATCCAGATAAAATAAACATTGAAATTGATTCTCCACATTTAATCCCGATGAGCTTCTCCAAAGTATAAATTTGGATTATAATCTTTCTGAGAAGATTGTTCATCATGATGGTCGAGTATGTATAATGAATTGGACTTCAGTTTATGTGATGTATCAATCCTAACAATTCACAGTATAATTATATATTTTCTTTCATTTCTATTGCAGATTACTGATGATAAAATGGATGAAACAAATTTGTCTGATTCGTAGTTTACAATTACAGATGAGTTGTTACCAAGTCTAAATGTCTATCGAAGAGAAATCATCACGACACATTCATCGGCAACCCATGAAGAAGAACCCAGCGATGAATATTTCAATGATAAAAATTCTGAGTCTGTTGTTTAAGTTCATTGTCAAGTATGTATTATGAACATATTTGAGGTTATGTGGGTTATTTTGGACATAACAAACTAAACTTTTTTTATTTTTTTAAGAAAAACAAAGAGAACGTTGAATCGAACTCTAAATCAGACATGCACGGAGAGGTTGATCTAGGTACGGAGGAGCAAATTGTGACAACTCCTAAAATACAAGAATTAACCACTGATGAACAAAGGGATGAACCAGTTTAGCATGATTCACAAAACACAATCCCTAATGAGCTACTTTCTAGTTTGAATGTCTACAGTAGTAAAAGCATCATTGTTCATCCCTCTACTAATCATGAATTTCAAATCCCCGTTCAAAAATTACGAATTAGGCGACCATCCAAATTCAAGGAGTCATATTACATGATGAAATTTGGTTCAGCTGCCGGTAAGTACACTTAGTTATATATATAGTTTTCAATGTAATATGTTATGCAAATACTTTTTATTAGTTACATTTTTGTATTATCTTACTATATAGAGAGCTCAGCTTGGCACATACGTATATTTCCCCTAAAATATCTATTTGTTTATCACCCGATTGATGGGATAGTGGATACGAAGATTGTCAACAAGTTCATGGATTGGATTTCTATAGACTTTCTCAAAGTTCATGCAAAAAAGTATTTCTATTGAACTGTTTTAACTTAATTTTTTTTTAATTCTATTATGTTAGTCATGATTTAACATGTACTGATTAAAAAAATAGGAAAGAAAATACGGATCATTACAAAAGGAGCAAATCAGCCATTCCAATGATGTATTTCGAAGTTGAGACTATTGAAGATAAAAATTGGTTCTACACAATGAGATTTCTTGATCAGTCATGAACGGACTCGGTTAGTATATAATTTTGACAAAGTTTTCTTTACAGTTGTAGCACTACTTAAAATACATATTACGTCACTTGTTAATACATATGCAGGGACACATATGTATTTTTATAATTTTTTTTATTATTTAACAAAGGATGTGTTAAAAATTCATGTATAAATTATTAATATACATATGAATTTCCATTAAATCACATACTGATGAATATTCATTTTTCTTGCATTGTCTTTATTTAAGTGTTGTTTACAAAAGAAATTATTCATATGCAAATCTTAGACATTAAATTTTAAATTGCATATGTATTTTATATTACATACACATGCTAAATTCAGTATACAAATAGTTTGAATGTTCTAAAACTTGTGGTGTTAATTACTGTAGCAAATTGATGTTTGTTTTTACTACTTAAGGAAGAAGTAGAAGTATGACCCCAACAGGTCTTACAAATTCAGCACAGTAGATTGTAACTTTATGAACATAATTAGGTTTGTTCATGATGTTTATTCTGTGGATGATCCAAACCTCGCTGCGGAAGGACACGAGGCCCATCTTAATGAGTAGGTCAATGGGTTCCGTATACATGCTGTTGTGCCATGGCATATAGTGGAAAACATTTATATTCCAGTCAATATAAAGGGAAAACATCATTGGGTGCTAGCAGTTTTATCCTTCTCAGAGAGGTGCATATTCTTATATGATTCATATGAATCATATAGTCATTATCCAGTTGTTCTTGCTGAGATCAAGAAATTAGCTGAGATTATCCCTTTGTGTATCCAAGGTTTTGATTTTTACAATAAGAAAGGAATTGATCTTCAAAACTATCCAAGATTCAAAGACAAAGATTACTCAAATCTGTTTGATGTGTTATTTGAAGAGAAGTTGCCTCAACAACCGAGTGGAAGTTTGTAAGTTTTTAATTTACATATACCAAAATTGTATGTTCATACAAAATATATTTTACAATTTAATCAAATTTTTTTCCTTATTTTTGTAAGGATTGTGGTGTCTTTATGGTTACGTATGCAGAGTACCTTTCTTATGGTCATAAAATTTTTTCGACTGAGTTCCACCCCAACGCACTCCGGACAAGATATGATGCACTTTTGTGGGACTATGGGATCCGAAAATAAGAAGCAAATGCTCATAGTGATGTTGAAGCACCCTTGAGGCCTGCAAGGCAAAGTAGAATAACTAGTGTCACTGAAGTTTTTGATGTATGATGGTTGACGGAATTATTACTTTGTATAGTTTATCAATTGGTTTATGGATGTATGTTCTGATTGTACAAACTAATTTTTATGTTTTGAAGTGATTCTAATTGTAGGTTATAATAGAACTTATTTTTTAACTGAATGAAATCAATTCAGTTTCGAAGTAGGTTAATTTTGATTTGAATTAAAGTTTAATTTGAGTATTTTATGCAGTTCTACCTTTTAATGTGAGATTTAGTTAAAAATTACATATGTAGTGTTCATATTATGCTTAAAAATACATGAGCAGTATTAAGATTAAGCATTTCAAAAATACATCTGGACCTTACCTAATATGTATTTTAATAAGTTTTCATTTATTATCAATATAAATGCGAATTTGAATTAAATATAAACTTGTGTTTTTAATTCAGTTCTACTTTTTATTGTGAGATTTTAGTTACAAAATACATATGCAGTGTTGATATTTAGTTTGAAAATACATATGCATCATACATCAAATGTATATAGCATAAAAATACATATGCAGTGTCAAGATTAAGCATTTCAAAAAGTTACACCTTGATCATATATAATATGTTTTCATTTATCATCATTATTATTGAGGATTTGAATTCAAGATAAATTTGAGTTTTTTATGCAGTTCTTCATTTTATTGTGAGATTTTATTTACAAAATATATATGCAGTGTTCATATTTTGCTAAAAAATACATATAGATTATACATCAAATATATTTAGACTAAAAATATATATGCAGTGTTAGGATTAAACATTTTAAAAATACATATTGAACATACCTAATATGTATTTTAATATGTGTTCATTTATCATCATTATAAATGAGGATTTGAATTCAAGATAAATTTGAGTTTTTTATGCAGTTCTTCATTTTATTGTGAGATTTTAGTACAAAATACATATGCAGTTTTCATATTTTGCTAAAAAATACATATGGATTATACATCAAATATATTTAGCCTAAAAATACATATGCAGTGTTAGGATTAAACATTTCAAAAATACATATTGATCATACCTAATATGTATTTTAATATGTGTTCATTTATTATCATTATAAATGTGAATTCAAATTAAAGATAAATTTGATTTTTTAATGAAGTTCTACATTTTATTGTGAGATTTTAGTTATAAAATACGTATGCAGTGTTGATATTTTTCTTAAAAATACATATGGATTATACATCAAATGTATTTTAGCATATAAATACATATGCAGTTCAAATATGTATTTGCAAAATATGTCATATATATTTAAATCTTTAAACAATTAGGAATCAAATACTTATTTGGTTAATCAAAGTTATCATCTTTAACCTAGAATATATATACAATGTTAAAAATACATATGAACTGTAGCTTGAAAATACATATGCAATGTTCAGACTTTGAAACATACATGTATGCAGTATTCAGATATTACTGTGTTCAATTATCAAATGATGAATAAATGTATTAACTCAAATAAAATAGTTCATTATTATAAAGAATAAAAAATAAAGTTTTAAGAAATAATATGGAAGAACAAATGTATCATTTGCGATATTTCCTACAAGAACGCCTATTGTGACCCTTAGCCCCACAAACATCGCATGAGTTGATGTTCTTCTTTCCAAACATATCCCGTCCAGATTTTCCACGATCCTTCTTTGCATGTTTGCCTGGAGGTCATTTGAACTTTGGCGGCAGTACTATCTCACTAAGTATGCTAACTGGAATTATCTAGTCATCTTGGTGTGGTAACGAATAGATTAGAACATCATATGTCTTCAACACTATTTTTTATTTAAACAAATCAGAACAATATGGTCCCTTCTGAAAATTCTTGTTGTCCAACACCGCACAAACATGTGCACATGGTATCTCATTGAGTTGAAATGCATTACATGAGCACTTTTTTTCTTGAAGCAAAAGATGATGTGCTTTTGTTTGTCGTGCACCGTATACACATATTTTATGGCTGGTACAACCTGATATCAATAGAACTATGTAAATGATCTACTACAAAAAAAATTTAAACCATATTATCTGATATGTTGCAACCGCAACAGCATATGTATTTTTGCTAGACACGTATACATCCTTACATAAATACATATATTTAATAAAAATAAATTACAAATATTTTTTATTTGTTAATGAAGATGTTTTTAAATATTTTTATAGACATTAATGAATAAGCAGTGTTCAGATATTGCAATAAAAATACATGTGTTGTGTAAATTTTAATAAATCATCTAAATACATATGCAGTGTTAATAAGTTTCTATACAAAAAATACATATGCAGAAAACATAATATGTTTTTAATGTTCTTTCTTTATTATGTTATATATGTTTTCATTAATTTAGGACTGAATGGAAGGTATTTTCTTACTTATGTTTTCATAATTATAAATGCCACAAATGTAAAAGGTCATACCGTCATACGAGTACATAAAGCCTCGTTCTCTTTGAGTATGTCATTAAATTTTTCAATGAGTGTTGTGAAGGTATATGAAGCCTCCTACCTATTTTCACAATTGCATTTAGCAAACAGCAATCGAACTTCCTCAAGAAAATCATAAATTGACAGTTCTCTAGCTGATACAAGTACTCCATTTATTGACTCCGCAATATTTGAGGTCATAGTCCATCCTCGTTGAAATATTGCATAGGACCTAGCCCATTTTTCATAATCAGCCAATTCCAAATATTTCTTCACCCTAATATCAACTGCCTCAACCTTTTCCATTAACATGTGGAATTCTGACTTTGAATATGCTTTGGCCATTGTATAAAAAATCTCTGATAATGCATCGTGTGACTTTCAGTAAAGTTTTCACATTTTTTCATAGATGCCACATACATGCATAATGCGAAAAAACTTTGTACAGATAATTCCAATCAAATACAACACACATGTTTTTCCTTTTCCCGTATGCTTTCTTTAGATTTTCAAAGAACCAAGTCCAAGATGCATCATTTTCAGAATCTAGCACACCATATGCCAAAAGGAATATATGGCCTATATTTATAAATATATTTTGAACATTCAGATATAAATACATACAATAACTGCATATGTATTTTTTACAAATATAGATCCAAAAACCTGTATATTTACCAAACAAATAGCATTGATTACATATAATAACATGTAAATGCATATCACATTCATACATTATCAACTAAAACATGTTTCATCCATGCAACTTTAAAAATATATATATTTTTAAACAGAAATATATATATCAATTAGACATTTGTATTTTCAACTGATATGCAGAAAATACATATAAACATACAAACAGTTCTACAACGTAAAAATAAAATTATACTAACCTGCTCCATCTATTGTACATGTAGTTACAAATGTCCCAGTATACATTCCTCTTAGATGATTACCATCAACAACTACGCCAGGTTTATAATGATCGAATCCTTTAACGAATGCACGGAGGGCTATAAATACATATAAGAACTCGTTCTCATCCGTCTTCTTCATTCTAATATGTGACTCAGGATATGTATGGTTCAAAATATATAGGTAGGATGCTAATTTTTTGTAGGATGCAGATGGATTGCCCCTCAACTCTTCTAATGCTCTTTCTTTGGCCCTCCAACATAAAGTGTATGTCAAATTCATGCCAAACTCTTCTTTCATGTCATTTTTTATTTCGATCGCACTGTATTTTTTTTGTGGTTTTTGAATTTTTATTTAACCATACCCCTTATCAACATACTAGTAGCATGCAATTTTGGATAGACCTTGTCCTTTACCGGGCAGGTATGTTGAGGTATAAATTCCTTTATTCTAAACATTCCAGAATCTCCCATAGCGGATGCACGCATTAAAAAATTACAGTTTCTGGATTTGCAAATCAATGTATAACTGCATTCAACATTTAGTAATACTATCAAAATACATATCGAAACTCATTTTAAACATTATCAAAATTATATAAAACGTACGTATCATTTCTTACTTGACCTTTCACTTCGCGTTTGAAACTTCTCCCTAATTGAATAGTCCTTCATGATTGACATTAAAATATTTTTCATCAAATAAACCTGGTCTGCCTCAATATGTTTGTGATGTGGGTCGGAGATAATCACCTCAACCGTATCCATCTCAAATACATCTAATATTGTAGTTTCTTCAGAAACCACCAAAGCCCCTTCGTTATATGCACCTAATGTTGTTTGCACGTTGTTACAGATGGCCCTTCTTTTAACAACACACACGAATGAACTTGCAAAGTTTCTCCCTACTACTTTCTCCAAAATGCTTACATATAAAGGAAGACAATTCATGTCTTGTATCTCTTTTTTCTGCAACATAAAAACCTTTAACCCCATATCATTATGTATTTGTATTTGCCCTGTATTACCAGTGATTTGATATTCCACTAGAATACGTTTGTTGGTTAAGTACACATTTAAATGTGATGCCAAAACCTCATGCAGATCAATGAAAGATCATGTTGTGCTCAATAGTATAGCATCAATGACATAATCTTCATAGTTTTTTCATACGTCCACCTACCAGAATGTTTCATAAGGACTGATATGCTTTCCATTTCTACTTGATTTAAGCAAAAATAAACAAATATACATAATTGTTAGATGTCACTTTTTATAACACACACTTTTCAGTTTTAAGTGCAAACAAAGTTACACAGCAAAACATCTTCATCTAAAAAATATATTTAAACAACATTTGTTTAAAGTAAAATATAAACGTAGCAAAAGTTTAACATCAATTACAGAAACTACTGAATCGAACACAAGTAAAATAGGTATAAAAGATCTTTTCTCATATACAATTATACTCTCAAATTTCGACAAGCAAAACAAAAATACATATGCAGGTTCAACATTACGCATATCAAAAATACATATACAGTGTTAACATTAAGCATACCAAAAAATACATCTGCAGCATACATAATTTATATTTTAATATGTGTTAATAGTATTTCACCACATTGAACAACTGAAATCGATCATTCATTGATCTAGGAGTTCAGAAATTAATTAAATAAACTTCAAATCGATTTAACAACAAAGTGAAAAAATTCGGCAAAGCTTAACAATTTGTTCAATTGTTAAAACGATCAAAATAACAACAAACGATCCTCAAATAAATAGTCAAATACTGAAATTTTAATACACGAAATAACTTTTAATCTGAAATTTACAACACAGTTGAATTCTAAAATTTTTTGTTCTATATGTTGAATTTACTCCTGCATTGCTCCTAACTCGAAATTCATTTATAATTTTTTTAAAAAAAAATAACGGCAACAACAAAAAATTAGATAGGAGCATCAGTAATTGTTGAAAAAAATCGAACCGAAAAAAAATAATTATGTACCTTAAATAACAGTAATGTTTGAATTTTCAACTGATAGTTGAATTCGAACAAATTGAACTGAAGAATCTACAATTGAATTTGATTTAAACACATTAATTCTTCATTTTGAAACTGCTGTTGAATTAGAAGAAATTGTAGTCGAATTTGATTCAACAATAGGAATGGTTGAATTTCAAAAACACGGTTGAATTAGAACAAATTGCTCAGAAAAAGGTTCAGCAGATTTTAATTTTGCTAATTTTTTTTTTTGGATGAACTCATTAATGGAAAAAATTGATATTTGAATTTTGTTTAGTGTTGTTAAGATATAACGAAAATTATGTGACTGAAGTTGTTTTAATGCAAAAGGAATCAATAAATTTAATTAATTGGTAATTATGTCATATTTATCTCAACCAATTTCAGTTATTTAAGGGCAGTAAAATTAGTTGTATATGTATTTTTATAGCAATAGTTTTTTAAAATACAAGTTGCTACAACATGTAGTTATGAAACTGTTACTATAAAACTAATAATTAGGGTCTTAGTATACTATTTCTGAATTTTTTCCATTAATCAATTTGTCCACTTCAAGAAATCAAAAGCCCAATAGACTCGTCAATAAGGAAACAAATGACCCTAGATCCACATAAATAATTCTAGCAAAGCTTCCTAGAACATGTAGAAATTGAAATTGCTTCAGCAACTACATTGAGCTTGCAGAATATCGATTGAACTTGAACAATATCCAAGGCAATATTTAACACACTATTAAGCACTTAAGTGATGTTCAATTTCTTTTTGATATTCATGGTCCGCGGTACAAAATAGAACATATACGATGTAGCTAGATCTAACATCCTTAAACTTCAATGTAATAAGAAACGTGACTGGAGTACCTGAGCCATAGTTGGTAGTTGGGTTGCAAGGGTTGTAAGGCTCATTCTCTTGAATTGAAGATACATAGTTTCAGATCTAGGTTTACTATCCAGGTCCCATAAACTTCTCAGCAAAAGGAAGCTTCACAAATCAAGCCATATATTCCTTCGTGTTGTTGTCACCAACATGCTCAGCAACCTTGTTCCAATCATTGTCATAACTCATAATGCGTAAAAGATTTTAAAAGGTGCAAAATTCTCTTCGTCTGTGCAATCCATCTTAACTTCTTTTACGATTTCAATATGATTTTATAATTTTTTAAGTGATAAAAAATAAAGAAAAAAAAGAATATTTTTACAATTTAAATAATCATATCTTGAATAGTATTTGGTCCTGTAATTTTGTTGGTATTGAGTTGATCATCTAATACAATTTAGCTTCAAAAATTATTCAAATTAACTTTCAAAAAATTTTAAAAAAATGCCTCATAAGTTGAAAATGAAAGGAGTATAATTGAGAAAAGTTATGAAACATTCATACAGTAGATTCTTTATAGCTTTGCCAAACATGATTCTTATTCGTGAAAGTAACCTTTTTTTTGGTTCAATTTATATTTTATTAATAAATAAAAGTTAAAAAACAAGAATGGGCTAACCCATTCAAAATACAATCTAAGTAGCAAAGAAAATAAATATGGACCGGATTTTAGAAACCCGGCCCAAAAAATACATATATATAAGTAAGTAGGGTCTCCTAACGGAGCTAAGAAGCTCGTTAGTACCCTCCGCCTCTTCTTCTCTTAGTGTAGATTTTTCAAGAATTTGTTTTTCAATCTTCAGCTCCAACTTCTGCTTCTTTGGGTGGTGAATACCGTTCCCTTGTATAGCTATGGTGTATACATCTTTAGCTTCAAAAGTAAGTTTTCTTTTTCGTTTAATCATCTGAGGTTGATCTTTGTTGCTTAACTCCCTTTTTTCTTTCAATAACCAGCTGAGATCTCCAGTACTAAGGTGTATGACAAGCTTTTTTGGTGCACGAAAAGAGGGTCTAGTCTGCTTAGGCCTGGTAATCATTGCAGGTAAGCTTACCAGATTGTCATTACTAACTTTAGTCTCCCTTCTGAAAACTAACCTTCCAGTTGAATTAGTTCTTGAAGGGAGGGAGATTAACGGATGCTCAAACCCACTGGATCTTTGATGATGCCAAAAACCTAAGTTGCATGAATTGAAGAGCTGACCAATAACCCCTGATTTACTGAGAGTCATTTTTTATGGCTGATGACCTGGGCTAAGTAGTTTCCTTTTTTGTTTGTTGCTCATCTTGTACAAAAGCAAGTGTATTAGTCTGTCCAGTCTGTTGTCTGATGCTTAGCTGCAAGCCTGAGATAAGATGACTGATACTTATCACTGTTCAAAATCTTTCTAGCTATGTATATTCAAACTGATTGCACTCCACTGCTATGTTGGCTAGATAATCTGCTAGCTTGTTCCCCTCTCTGAATGTATGAAGTATTTTTACTTGTTTGCTTTAAATCAGTTTCTATGTGTTCATTATTATATCCTCAATCTTCCATGGTATTTTTCACTCCTTGCATAGAATCTGCTTTAGTATAAGTGAATCAATCTGTATTATAACTTTGTTGTATCCTGAATTACTGTAATATTTTGCTACATTCCAAGGAGCAATTTCTTCTGTTTCTAAACTAGTGACCTCTTCAATAGCCTCTCCTTCTACATACACTAGATCACCTTTTTCATTTCTTAAGAAAAATGCCCATGAACTTCTTCCTGGATTTCCTCTTGACACTTCATCTGTATTGTATTTAACCCAGACTGACTTTGGAAATTCCCACATGACACCTATAACCTTGATTGTAGGTTTTAGTTGTCTGAATTGGTGGATAATAGCAGGCCAATCCCCTCTAAAATTCAAAGATGGCTTTCTCACTTTAAGTAACATCTTAAGATGTCTTATAACATTGACGATCATCATGTGAAATGAAACTCTTTTCCTTCATGCTTCAGTGAATTCCTCTTTTTCCATAATTCCCAAATTATCATGGCTGGGATTACTCTGAAATAAGCTTTCTCTCTTAGATTTACATCAACATTCCACCATGAATATATAACATTTCTCAGACTCAGTCCCTGAATGCTAATACCTGCAAAAGAAGAGAAGTAGGACCAAGTCCTGTTAGCAAAATCTGATCCCAATAGTACATGAGTCAGAGTCTCTTGTGTTGAATTTTGACAACACCAACACATAGAAGGACCTTCCACTCCCCATCTTCGAAAAGTAGCATCAACAGAAATCTTCCCCTTCCATATTCTCCACATGAAAAAGCTAAACTTAAAAGGTAAACCTTTTATCCATACTTTCTTGTATAACTCATTAGAGTTCTCCCTCTGTCGAATATAGTGCCATGCAGATTTGACACTAAAATTTCCTTTTGTATCTAAGGTCCAAACTGTCTTATCCTGCATTAAATCATTCTGTGAACTATTTACATTATGAAGTATATAGCCCACCATGTCCTCTGATAGAATCTCCTGAAGCTTGATGTCATCCCATTGACTTACCTTAATCAAATCACTAACGTTTTGAATACTATCATCCCATTCTCTGCCATCCTCCACAATAGAGTATAAATCTCCTACACCAATGGTTGTTTCTACATCCGGTTCAAACCATGGATCCCATTTAAGGGTTCTCATTTGCCAATACCGATCTTTTGCTTTGATATAATAGGCCAAAGTAGATAGTAATTGCACATAATCTTCTAATTGATTCAAACGAATCGATATATGCCTCGTATCTAAAACACCAATTGTACACTCACCCTTGATTGCACATTGTTTAGGTATCAGTTTTCTAAGATCATTAATATTAAGTCATCCATAAGAGAACTTACCAATGATTGCATGTTGTAAGTTTTCCTGAATTATTAAACTTTTCACTTCAGAAGCCTTCCATGTTATGGATGGTTCTCTATGTTGCATTATAATTGGCTTTAGTGACACTTTTGCATATTTCTGACCTAAAGGCTTTGGTTTAAGAACTTCTGCATATTTTAAAGGTTGTATTTTATCTACTACTAATTGAAATGTGTTCTCCGGTGAGATTAACCCGTCGAAAAAGGAAGTCATTCAATCGAAAAATGGATCTACGTAATCTACTGTGCATACACCGTTTCTAGGGTTTCTGAATTATTAGTTTCAAGCCAGAAAGTTTCGTGAAAGTAACCACTTATAATTTGATGATTAACCTTTTCTTCCTCACTGTTGCATAAGCTAAAAATTGATTAATACACTTCAACTAAGGCTGTCAAGTAGGCCAGGCCGGGCCAACCCGAAATCGGCCCGTTAAAATTATTCGAGTTGTGCGCCGGGCCGGGTCCGGGTTGGGTTTAAATGGGCCGGGCTGGGCTCAACAATAAAAATTTTAAAAACAACCCTAACCCAGCCCACTTAACCCAACCAGATCAAATCCACATAACCCGGTCAAACGCAATCAAAAATAAAATTTAAAAAAAATCATCTTTTCAATATACACTATATATACCCACATATATACATTTTAAATACGTTAAACAATATATATACACTATATATATAGTATATACTACATTAGAATTTAAAAAATATATACACATATACACAATTACACATATATACGCACCATTCAATATATATATATATATATATAGTTATATACTAATTTATAAAACGTATACAAATGTATACGTTAAATATACATGTCTATAGAAGATATATTCACATATAGACGCTCCATTCAATGTATATGTACTACTTTAAATAAAATATACTATAATATATATAAATTAATATATATATATATATATGTATATATATATATATATATAGTTATATACTAATTTATAAAACATATACACATGTATACATTAAATATACACGTCTATAGAAGATATATTCACATATATACGCTCTATTCAATGTATATGTACAATTTTAAATAAAATATACTACAATCTATATACATTACACTATATATATATATATATATATAGTTATATACTAATTTATAAAACATATACACATGTATACGCTAAGTATAGACGCCTATAGAAGATATTAACATATATATACGCACCATTCAATATATATGTACTACTTTAAATAAAACATATACAACAATATATATATATATATATACACACATATATATATACATACATACACTACAATATATATAGTTATATACTAATTTATAAAAGATATACACATGTATACATTAAATATACATGTCTATAGTAGATATATACATATATATACACACCATTCAATATATATGTACTACTTTAAATAAAACATATACCACAATATATATATATATATATATATATATATATAGTTATATATAGTTATATACTAATTAATAAAACATATACACATGTATACATTAAATATACACGTCTATAGAAGATATATACACAAACATACACACCATTCAATATATATGTACTACTTTAAGTAAAACATAGACTACAATATATATATATATATATATATATATATACACTAAAATATATATAGTTATATACTAATTTATAAAACATATACGCATATATACGTTAAATATATATGTCTATAGAAGATATATATATATATATATGCGCACCATTCAATATATATGTACTACTTTAAATAAAATATACTACA
>NC_061114.1:160583612-160678775 GCF_002878395.1 Capsicum annuum | reverse complement strand
AAAAATTAACTGGGTCGGTTAATCAACGGGCCCTAACCGAGCTTGATCCGGGCTGGGTTAATCGGGCCCAACCAAAAAAATCAGCCGATCTGATACCCGGTACCCTACAGTCCATGGGCAGACCGGGCCAGGCCATATCGGACCGGTTTTTGTAAGTAGGCGGACAGGGTCGGGTCAGTCGGGCCCTGTTCGTTTGACAGGCTTGACTTCAACCATGCATATTGGACGTAGTTATATACTTCCTACACCAACGTTAGCCACTTCTCAAAATTTTGTATCAGTAATGTAACCTTTAGTTTATAAACTGCATCTTCAAATAAAAAAGTTAGAATTTAATACTATAAGATTACAAATATGAATTACATAACCCTTGTACGTAGTCAATTGATATATAGCTAAACTAGCTCGTAGAAAATACCCCAAAATATTGAAATGATATAATTTAATTTTAAAAATTAATTAAATCAACTCTCGAGCAACGAAACAAATACTTTGGGATAGCGAAAGTAATATTTGTAAAAGATTGCCTGATGTGTGCTCCATAAATTTATGTGATTCCTAAACACTTTGTTAAAAGAAAAAGACCAACGGGAAAACAAAACAAGAATAACGCCTAGTGTGTTGGGAAAATAACAAATCCTGTTCATATCAAATATACGTTTCCAAAGCGGTCATGGATGTACTTGTCAAATTAGTATAAATACATCTAAACACTATATGGATTCAGTACTAAATTACTCTCTTCGTTTCGTTTTAGTTGGCCCTCTTTTTAAAAATATTTATTTTAATTTAGTTGTTTCTTTTGATGAAATCAATAGTATTTTATTGTGTTCTTTCAATACTATCCTCAACATTAAATGACTAAACAAAGTATATTTACTTAAATTTATATTTTCAAATTATAATTAATAAGGCTAATTTGACAAAATAATTAAAGAAAGTGATAAGTCAAAAAGGTCAACTATTTTTAAGTACTATAATTAATATGTTGCCCACAAACTTCGTGTACCACGACTGCTTTTCGAATTCATTCGTCCATGTTAAGATTTCCGAACAAAAAAGATTGATTGATGTTCCCCAAATTGATTCTTCTTGTATAAGCATCGACTTTTACTTCAAAATTCAAAAACGATTTTGGTATACAGGACCCAATGATCAAGAATCCGTACCTGTGCATAGCACCCGTCAAGGTTCAATAACCGGCTTGTACCAAATCTTTCTTCTTCTTTCTGATATCATGCTCTATGAGAGACTCGATTGCGCTATATCAGGTGTGCTTTGGAATAGGAAGGACGAGTTTGAAGGTCAACATGCTGCTATAATTGAATATATAACTCGTAGGTTGGGAAGAACCATGACTGCAAAGAAGTCTAATTACAAGTTTCGTGACCAAGTGTTGGAGATATGTGTGGATGTAAAATTAGTGATTGATCATGTTTGCAAAGGCAAAATTTTGTTTGCATCGGAAGAATTATCCGAGGAGATGATGCCGGCTAGTAAATCATCAATGCAGTTCCTACATAAGGTAGAAGTTGATGAAAGAAATGTCAAGAATGAGTGTATGGTATGTCTAGATGAGATAGGGAAGGAGTGTGAAGTATTGTGCATGCCTTGCTCGCATATGTTTCATAACCAGTGTATTACCAAGTGGCTAGAAGAAAGTCATTATTGTCCTCTTTGCCTCTTTGAGATACCAACGGAGTAACGCAATATATAGTGCCAAAACAATTTTTGTGGATATGTCTAAAAGGTACTAGGGGATGTATACATGTTTCGTTGATTATAAAAGTTGTTCTTTGATGTTCGTGTTGCATTCTTTTTATCGAAATCCAAGCCTTTCTTCTGTTTTTCCTTTAATATGCGCAACGCTTCACTATAGAAATTACAAGTATTAGCTATGAATTTGCCTATCATTCAATTACTTAGTTTGTAGCTAATAATTTTTATTTTATTATGTTTATAAATAGTAGTATTTATCAAATTCAGCTTGGTATTTTTATGCCTTAATATAAAATGAAATAAAAAGTCATTACTGTCCAATATACAATTAAAAATTTAATATAGAGACTATTTGGTACAAGAAGTTGTTTCACGCACACAAAAAGTACCATTGACAATTGAGATTAAAGGATTAATCCAGTTTTACAAGGAACACAAATTAAAGACGTAAAAAAATTGACCACATAAAGCTAGTTTGGAGTAAGTAGTAGTTTAGTCGTACGCTAACCAAGTCAAACAAGGATTGAGTTTTTGGAAAGTCTTGAAGCAGAAAAAAGTATAAGCGACCATTGTATTCCTATATAAAATATTATTTTGATGCTGTATGAGTTGGCCATTGATGTTCAGTTAATTATGCATATATTTAACTTATTTACCTCATATTGTAGTACTATTATCATCTTTTTGAGTATCAACTACTTTAAAAAAAAATTATTTTATAAAAAGAGTGTCATTTCTATTGATTGTGCTTATGTTGATATACTTTTATGAATAAGTGAATTTCGAGTTATTTGAAGCTAAACCGAAATCAAACGGTTAAGAAAGTCATCAAAATTGAAAACGAATATGAATAATAATGTGATCACGGGCCAATCATTTGATTATTGTTTCTCAAGTTTCGCAAACACAAGGGTTGTTCAAGCCTGTAAAATTCTTAATTCGATCGAGTTTTCATTTAAAAGATTAGTTCTTTTGATACTTTATAAATATATGTTTAAGTATGGTTTAGCTGAACTTTTTACCAAAACTAGGAGTCATAAAAGTCCGAGTTGATTGGTTTTACCTTTTCTTTTAAGTGGCAACTCAAACATATTAGTCGCCTAAGATCAAAATCCAACGAAGCTCTTAGACCTTTAAGATTCATTATAACTTTTTCTAAAGTCTACTTTCTTAATTTCTTGAGGTTTAAAGTTGTAATTTTATTTTTAATTGATAATATAATTAATGTATTTAATTTTTCTTGAGACATAGTACTTGATATATCAACATTCTTCTAATAATTTTATTTTTTATATATGAAAAATTTATTTCTTCTACAAATAGTATTTATTATTTCTTAAAAAAAGCTCTATCATCTATTATTACTAAAAAAAATTAGGCCTTTCAAATTTGGGGCCGAAGGCAATTACCTTTTTTATTAAACTGTGGAGTCAGCATTGCTTCTTCTCCATTCTATTATTAGTTCTTTTGGGGGATGAGTTGTTGCTTTTTCTTCATACACACATATATATAGCTAAATTTTTCGTTCTAGAGTTATGGTTCTTTTATAAACATTGTTATGCGAATATTATTCATCTGATCCTGAGTTTGATCATTTGATTGCTAGATCAACTATCGAATTTATATCTACAAATCTTGAATTGAACTGGAAAGTGAAAATGTAAGATCGTAATGAATAAAACAAGATCTTAACTATGGTCATCGGGGCACGAATTTAGAGGAGTTGTAAATAAATTTGTTTTAAGGTTCACGAGCATAAACATATATATATATATAGATATAGATATAGATGTGATCGAAGGTAATTCGAATAGGAGATTAAGAACTCAAATATTTGTATTCGTAATATTAACCTTGTTAATTAATAAACTAGATAAATGACAAAGTTGAATCAATTGAAGAATACAACGTAATTGTTAGATACCCCATAGCCCTCTGTTGATCTCATTCATCGATAACATAAAATCCTCTTTTTTGGTTGAAGTTCAATAGTTGTTTTCTTTTATTTTTAGTTGATAATTATATCTTTGTATTTTGTTTGCTTGAATAAATAATTAACATCAAGTTAATTTAGTTGACAGTTAATCATAAATTCATGCGGGTTTGACATTTGATTTCTAAATTGCTATTACTTGTACAATCATATATACTTGTGTGTGCATTTGAGGGCAATAAATTTTTGACATTATTATTGAAACGGTAGAAATTAATTGATTAGACTTTTTCTATTTATCGATTCAGATTTTTATCTTATTTGTGTATATTCTTTTGTTAGGATTTTAATACTCCTGGAGTTTTTGAATGAAAAATGATGGAGTGATAAATGTTCATGTTTTTTTAAGTGTAAACAACATAAATTTCAGGCATTAGCTAGTTAATTATATTTTCTTCCAGATTTGTTAATTAATCTTTCTCTCTCCCGGATTATAAATGTTCATATGCATTCCTGAACGTAATATACATAAGTATTTTATGTATCATAACTAACTTTCTTAACTATATTTAAGAAAATAAATAAAGTCTAATAATTATTCATGATTGTACCTTATTAATGTGTGATTAATGAATCTCTTATTTAAGTAAATTTTTCAAAAAAATATACTGTTAAAAAAGAAATTTACCACATAAATCACCTAGAAAATTTTAGAACCAAAGAAAAAAGTCCCTTTAAAGGTACATAAAAAATTTTAAAACGAAAAAAAAAAACTCGTATAAAGGAAGTTGCTTGAGTTATGTATATTAATTTGCAAAGTACACATCTCAGGCATCACATATACATAACAGTATGAAACAAAACTTGAAAACATAAAGATAACGCATCATCTACATGCCAACAATCTATCGCATACAAAACATTGTTATGCATATGGGCTGAAATACACACAGTTGATCTTGTCTAACAGAACCATATACATAATTGTGCTATGTATAACATTGTTGATGCATAACATACACATAACTCTGTGATGTATATTACCTAAAATTACACATAACTCTGTGATGTATATTACCTAAAATTAAACAGCCTAGCATTGTATGTTTCAATACATATACATAACAGTTTTATGTATTTGGGCAGAAATAAAACATCCAACAAATGACATAACTATAAATGTATATATAACTCGCTATGTATCATAGTTCAAAATAACAACATAAATTTACTAAGTAATCCGATAATATACAAAACAAATTTAATGTATAAGCGGGCGTCTCTAACTCTATACATATGAAACAACAAAACACTCTTATATAACAATGTATAAGAATGCGTAAATCGATAAAAAATACAAATTCAGCAATAAATCATTATATCTTTGAAAGACGTGCTTGTGATAATTCTTCACTTTTTATCCTACTTGAAAATTTAACAACGAGCCTTTTAGAGCTTGTACGAGCAATTTTCCTCGACTTACTTGAAGATTTTTTATTCAGAATAGTTGAAAAAATTAAGAAATTAAACTAGCCTTAAAAATAAATTGAAGAAGCTGATGATGTTCAACAATTTGATAAGATAAGGTTTGTAAATTCAAATCTTGAAACCCCTTAATTATGATTGCTTTATTTTAGGCACAAATTGTGGAGCATTAGCTACATATAAGGGAGGTGTGATATGTATATGGAGGTTGGAGAGAGAAAGTGTAAAAAAATGGGTTATTTGTAATTAGTTTTGGTAGATGAGATTTGATGTAATAATAGAAAGTTAGGATGTATATTTATTCTTATCCATAAATAAAGAACCTCATACGTGGCAACATTTTTGATATATTTCAAAGGCGAATTGTGTGCGACATCTATCTTGTAATATTGTGGTGGTCAATGAAAAATTTGTCCTAGTGTTGCTATCCTTCCGGAGCCCTTACTATGATATTCTTAATATGTGTGTACTTTGGATAGTATGAATTTCACATAAAATTATTAGGGAATTAAGGGATTCTCTGTAAGAAATAAAAAATGAGACACTTGATAGAAGTAAAATGTGATCTTGGACAAGAGATCACTCAATTTGACAGCGTTATTCATGACTTGGAGGCTAAAGTGAGTGCAAGGTACGATGTGTCTAAATCTCAATAAATTAGTTGTGAGTTGTGTGAAGTGGTAAGAGAATTAATAAGGCAAATAAAAAAGTAGTCTTTCAAAGAGACGATCCAACAAAGTGAGACGTCAATTACTTAGAGCATGTTTTGATGGACTTATAAACATAACTCATAATTTAGTTTAGCCGTCATGGTTGATGGGAAGAAATAAATAAATGAATATTCTTTTAAAAAACTATATAATAATAGACCTATCGAGACGAAAGTCAAAGGTGAGTGTCATAGGTAGATCTATCGAATCAAAATAAGATTTCAGGTTGACACACTGATTTATCATAATAAAATAGAATCAATGGTGACTCCGCTGTGGAAAGAGTTGCTTCCTTCTTGTTTGATGGGGTGGGGGTGAGAGGGGCTCCAATTCACATAGGTGGGCTCCAATTCACCAAGGTATATTCAAAATAGTTGTCAAACCGTGCTGGATAGTCACCCATCACACGACTTTCAAACTCAATTTGTGGTGGATTCGATAGACAAAGTCAAAACGCAATAATCTTTGCCCCATAGGCCCATACCTTGAGATGCTTTTCTCCTATTTTAAGAATCCTACTACTCTCTTTATTGAGCCAGATTCCACCCATATTCCTCTCCCTTTGTCTATTAGTTTACTCGTCAATTAGGCTTTAAAAATAGTTAACCATTTTAAAAAATCAATAGATAATTTATCATTTATATCTATTTTAATCTTATTACTAAGTACTATGTAATTTAACCCCGTGTTTCATACGGTGATGAACAACCCATTAAGCTTACAGATGCTTATTAGATTCTCTCATCTCATATGACGCAAAAATCCTATATTACTGGTGTTGCAACTTGCAAAGATACCATAATTTTAACCCTCCATCTTAATTATTTTCTTAATATTTCTAAAAAATATTTTTAGTTAAATATTTTGTTTTACAATGTACGAATTGAATTTTAAAAATCAAAGAATAATCATTTTGATCATGCTCTCATTACCGTACTTTTTATAATCTCCTCTTTTGTTATTTTTATAATCTCATTTTATCTACTTCTTTTTATCTTTTCCTCTATTTCTATTTTAATATTTTTCGCTCTTGTAATACTCTACTTTTGTATTTATTTCGATATTATTTTTTGATTTTACTTATACAAAGAAAATCAATAAATTAATCACACCAAATCAATAATTCGACTTTATTTTTTTTAGATAGGACTTCTTACAAAGAGAAACAAATATCCAAAGCAGCTTTATAAATTTAGAAAGTCAAGAACATCAATTCTAGAATTAATTAATCTTTCGTATAAATTCAAACACTGTGAATTACAATTCTAGAATTAATTAATCTTTCGTATAAATTTTATAATTTTGTTCTCTTAAAAGATTTGCGATCTAACCTTTATCTTCAATGAGACATATATAATTATTGTTTAAGATATAATTCATATATTTATATTTATATCTAATTATTATTTTATTTATATATTTATATATACTAGTTTAGTCGCACGTGCATTGCACGTGTAACGTTTGATTACTTAAGATTAAATTTTTAATGAATGATAAAAGTTTAAATCACTTTTCAAAAATTCTTCACACTTTAATATAATAATGTAAATATAAACATATAGTTTATTGTAAGTACATATATATTTTACCACCAGAAGTTTCAAGTGATTGATGGATCATTACTTTTATGTTTGTTATGCAATACCACTTTCCCTTGTTGCCAGAGATTAAGAGAGACACATTAATTTGAACCATATTTACTATTTTTCTTTTTTTCTATATTTAAAATCAAATTTAGTTCATTTAGAATTCTTAAGCTAATGAAAAAAAATTAGTTGTCATTAATTCTGATGAGTTCTAATAAAGAAAGTTTTACCATAAATGTATTTAATTCATTTTTAACTCTTAAGTATGAAGAAAGAAATAGTGAAAAGACGATTTTATCTAAAATAAAGAGTTTTAATAAAGAGCAAAAAGTTAAATAATATTTCTAAGGTTCTTCACACTTTTAATATATTATAGATTATAGATACAGATTATAGATTATAGATTATAGAATATAAATGTAGATTATAGATTGTAAATTATAGATTATAGTTATAGATTATAGATTATAGATTAATGAAGTAGCCTTCCAATATGTTTAGGATGGATTTTTTATATCGTAATTAAAAAAAGATTTATATTATGATAGGTCTTTATTTTTATTCCATATATTATTTATTAATATTAAAATAATATGAGTTTCAAATAAACTAAACTTTACTTATAGGAATTTTAGTTTTTCATTTCTTTTCTTTTCTAGACATTAAAGTTCTGTATTAAAGTTCTGTTTTTAGTTTGGTTCAATTTTGTATTAAACTTTACGAAATTGAATTTTAGCTTTCTTTTTCCTTTTCAATTTCGGACGTTAAAGTTGGGTTTTAAATTTGGTTCTATTTTGTCTTCATTCTTTCTTTCTTTTTTATTTCAATTCAAGTAATGAAATAGCCTTTCTATATTTTTAGGAACTGCTTGTATTTATCATATAATTTTATTTTATAGTATTTTTTGGAATCCATAAATTTTAAATACATTCTCTACTTATCATATATTTTAGGACTTCATAATTTTTAAAATACTAGTTTAATCGCACGTGCCTCGCACGTGTACATTTGGTCATTTAAAATTAACTGATATTATCTATTGCGGAGATTTTTAATGAAGTGTAAAAATTTAAATCATTTTTCAAAGATTCTTCACACTTTAATTCAATAATGTAAACATAAACATATATGTTAGTACTGTAAGCATGTATATATTTTACCACCCACTTTAATACAATAATGTAAACATATACATATATTTTAGTGCAAGCACGTATATATTTTACCACCAGAAATTTTAAGTGGTTGATGGATCATCACTTTTGCATGTGTCATCCAATACCTCTTTCCCTTGCTGCCAGAGGTTAAGAGAGACGCATCAATTTGAACTATATTTTTGGTACAATTATTTTTTTCTATATTACGAAAAACTTTTCTTATTTTTTAAAGTCAAGGTGCAGTTAATTTTTTTCTATACTTAAAATCTTTTCTCGATTTTAAAGTCAAATCTTTACAAAATCATTGATTACATTCTTATTACGTACTTAAAACTTTTAAAAAATTGGTATATCTTAAATTTTTCGTATTATAGTTATGTGATTAGACTAATCGCGAGATCAGTTATTCAATGCATTTTATTCCAACCAAATATGGGATAAGGTCATTTTAAAATTAATTTTGAAATTTGTTATCTTTTATTTGTTGTACCAAAGAGCCCTACACTTTTACACAATGATGCATCATCGTAAAACATGGCATATCTTGAAATGCATTAAAAACATCTATAAGAAAATTGACAATTATTTCCCGTACCAGAATCAACCAGAAACTTAGTTCAAGTATCAATGATGATTGATAAGATATTAGTAGTCAAGTGTTATAACATTCAAGGAAAAATATTTATGAATATAGAAGTGAAAGTCCATCAATAAGTAGATCATTATACAAATAAGTTGTCTCATATATTAAACCAAAAATAATAGATACACATTAATACAACCTAAAGCAATAATCCTCAAGAATTACCAGCAATGCACAATATGTATGGTTGCAACTAACAACTAATAGACCAAAATATATAGTTAAATAACATTAAGAAAAAAAATAAGGCATGATTTAACAAAGAAAGAAAGAAAAAAAAAGAGATAAATCTTTGATATTGGATTGATCAAGAACATATATTTTCAATATAAGTTATTTCTTTAGAATTGATCAAGAGCATATATATAGTCGATGCAACCAAAAAGGGAGGGATTGCGGATTTGTGAACAATAAACAAAAATTACGGTGAAGTTAAATAAATAATGTGATTCTTTACATGTATTTCATATTACGCTTATGTTTAGTAGGTAAATTTTAGTTAATTTCAAAAAATTTCTTATATTTAGGAAGACTAAAACTTCTCACATATTTTTTATAGTCAATATTTAATATTATAATAATTTTTAAAAAGATAGTGAATGACTATTTTATCTATTGTGAAAACATTTAACGATGGTAAAAAGTTCAAATTAAACTTAGTTGATTTAGGATTCTTAAACTAATGGAAAATATATTCGTTTTCATTAATTCTGATAAATTCTAATAAGGAAAGGTTTTATCATAAATATATTTAATTAATTTTCAACTCTTAAATATTAGGAAAAAATAGTGAAAAGACAATTTTGTCTAAAGCAAAGACTTTTAATAGAGGACAAAAAGTTCAAACGATATTTCTAAGGTCGTTCACACTTTTAATATATATCTATCTATCTATCTATCTATCTATCTATCTATCTATCTATCTATCTATCTATCTATCTATCTATATATATATATATAGAGAGAGAGAGAGAGAGAGAGAGAGAGAGAGAAGAGTGAGTTGGAGGACGACCAAGGATATATTTATCATTTTACATCTAAATGGTTCAACCATTAGTCAATATAATATCAACAAAGAATTCCATTAGCCATTTTTTTTCTAGTGGCTAACAACATTTTTACTTTCAAGTCCCAACTTAATCAACCACATTATTTATGAAGTAGGAATATTTAAATAAATTTAAATTTATAATTTGAATCTCCTTTCATGAAATATTAGATTGTTTATATAGAACTAAAATTATTTTTTATTTTTATGTGGTAAATGTTGAATTTTTTCCTTCATATATTTATTTTCTTATATTTTAAACTTTCTAAGTGAAAATTCTGACTCCACCAAAATTTTCAATACTTCAAGTTTTTAATATTTTAGTTTTTTGCTCAAAAAATACTATCATGCATAAATTTGGTGGGTTAAAATTTAAAATTGTTAACCTATGTAAAAATACTTTCTTTTTTCATTATCAAATAGTTTTACAACAAATATCATTAATCGGTATATAAATATTTTACTAGAAATGAAAAAGAATTGCATATGTAATATTCATAGAAGGCTACGAACGCACAATGTTTATATTCACTTATGGATTGTAGGCGTAATCACAATTGATATGCATGTCAACTCGCAAATCAGATATTTAAAAGATAATTTTTAGGAAAATGTTCTTTTGCACCTTGAACTATACGCGAAAATGTTGAGACACACCTCAACTTTAGGAGGATCCTATGACCACCTGGACTAATAAAAACTGTATTTTTGATAACCTTAGTGCTTACGTGGCACATACGCATTGAAGGTCCACGTAGGCACATGTATGTGCCACGTAGTCATTAAGGTTGTTAAAAATATGATTTTAATTAGTCTAGGGTGGTAATAGGACCCTACTAAAGTTCGGGTGTGTCTTGGCAATTTCGCGTATAGTGAAAGAGGAAAATAGAGTGTTTTCTCTTTTTTTAAAAAAAAAAGTTTGAAGTACATTAAATAGTTTGTGTAAAGAACTTTTACTATATTATATAAATATATTTATATGTAAGCTTTCATAAAAATTGAGATTTGTAATCTTAAAAGTAAGATATATGATACTCCATTCATTCCTTTTTATTGCTTCATTTGGATTGTACTTATATTCCTAATATTTGCTCCTTTAATCTTTCAAGAATAGTTTGAACAAAATCTTTTTATTATGCTCTTATTCAATAAATGTAATCATTTTTTATTTGGAAAGAGGTATAAAATTTAATTAGAGGTATATTAGTGTAATTATTTTTAATTTTATAGGAGTAAGAGATTAAAGTGTGTGTCTAACCTAAATAGAGCAAATAAAAAGAAATGAAGAGAGTACAATATAATAAATAAATTAACCTGCATGTAAAATAAATTTAAACAAACATTAAATAACATATATTTTTTAATCCCTTTAATAAAAATTTAAACTCCATCAATATTAATTTGATTTGTGCTCTATTTTTTTTGTAGATAATTTTCAACTATCAATAATGTATCTTTAGTATTTTTATATTATTTCATCATGAAAATGAATGTATGATATATTTAATATGGATAAGAAAAATCTCTTATCTCCTTAATATATATACGTTATTTACTTTTATTTATATAGTATATTAGGTAAAAAGATCATAGTTTAAGAAAATATTGCTCGTAAGATTTTTTAAGAAATGTTAATATACTGACACTTATAGTTTTAATTTATCCTCTTGTATAATTTTCAAATAAAATTGAAAAATAAAAATATTAAAATTAAGTACTTAATTCAAGAAAATGTGTTTGACCTAATGTTAAAATAAACATTGAAGCATATTATATTTTAATTTTAGTTAGAGCAATTTAAATAAGTTGTAAGCTATTATTTGATTTTATAAAATAAAAAATATAGTTTTTTAAAGCGTGATCTCTATTATTATTTTCTATCGTATTTATCTAAAAATATTAATTTATTTTTTAATAAACTAATTAAATACCAATAAAGATATTTAAAACTATATTATTGGGCCCATAAAACGAGCCCTTCATTATCTAGTATTCATGAAATATATCAAAAGTTATAAACCTTAATGCACATTTTTTTCTTGTTTCCTTATTTTTAATAACCAAATCAATTCTCCTTCCACTGCTCACTAATTTTATGAAGAATGTTATAATTTTACGAAGAATGTTATAATTTTATAAGAAAATTAATTCTTTAATAACCAGATAAATAATTGAAAAGATAAAAAAAAAATATTTGTAAAAGTTATGGTCATAAGGCTGCCCATTCAATAAAAGTTCTGATCCTTGAAACTGATTTTCATAACTTATTGTTGTAAATACTCTAGTATTTTATTTACAATAAATTGTAAAGTTATTTAAATACAAATATTGGCTGATTAAAATAAACCATTGTCACATATAGATTCAGATTTAGTCAAGCTCCACTGTAAATATTGGACATCAGATATTAGATGGAAGACCCTAAAAAAAGAAATAAATCATTGTCAAATAGCTTTATAACCAAAGAATCCTTGACAAAGCTGTCTGAAGAGTCAATTATATGATGCGGTAGCATCAATATAAAACCTCGATTGTTGTGTGACTATCTATATTATCATTAAGCTTTCAAGAAATTAAAATAGGGAGATGAAATAAAGAGTAAAGACCCAAAAAAAAAAGATATTCAAATCATAACATACTTAAAATCATACCTGATTCCAAAATGATAAGGACACGAAGATGTTGTGATGATTTTGGATTGAGTGGTTTGTTCCACTCATATAAAATATAGACATATATATTTATGTTGCTTCATTACATAATAAATCATCATTAAAATTTTAAATTAATGACAATGACTTTTGAGTTTTTTTTTTAAACTGAAAGAGTTAAACTAATAATTAAGAGAATGTAATTAAGAAATATTTTTTAGATTTTCTAATTTATCTTTTAAGTTGAAAGAATTAAATAAATGTCAAAAAATTAAAAAAATAAAATAAATGTCATTCTTGGCTTTAGAAGTATGTCACATCATCATTCCTTATGTTTCTCTTTTATATTATATATAGATTGATTTCTTTAAAATCCTAAACTCTCCCCTTCCAAGTGAGGATATCGATGTCATGGGTGAGACAAGACCATGATTGAGAAGGTGGAGAAGAAAATGTTGAATGTCGTGTTGAAGAATAAGTTAATTAATAAAGTGATATTTTTTACTTTTAATCTAAAAATAATTAATTCAACTTTGCCATAGAGAAATCATTTTTCCACTTGGAGTGCCATATAGCAGAATTTTTAAACGAAGAGAGAAAGTAGTACATACATCATCAAATTTTGGTCGAGATATATTTCACTAACCATTGAGTGATAATTCGGTTAGAATACTCACATTTCTAATAATTCAGATAAAAGACTCAAAAAACTATAATAATTTAGGTGATGTTTTTTAACCTTGAATTCGAAGTAAAAAGTACTACTATAAGAGGTCACTTGGTGTGAGGTAAAGGGATAAATAGTCCCAGGATAAAATGAAGAACTATTTTATTTCATGTTTGGTGTGAGGTATTAGTTAGTATTGAGATTATTTATCCCACCATTTACATATAGTGATGGAATAAGTTATTCCATATACATGGTGGAACAACTAATCTAGAAATTAATTATCCTGGGATAACTCTTTCCCAACCAAACGACCCCTTAGTCTATAAGGAATTATTTGGTATAAGATATAGGTATAATAATTTGGGATAAAATATAGAATTATTTTATTTTGCATTTGGATGGTGGTATTAGAACGTCTCGAGATTATTTCTATTTATACTATAGTGTTGGAATGAATTAGTCCATATACATAGTAGGATAACTTATTTCAAAATAGTTAACTCCAAAATTATTAATCCCGAGATAACTTGTTCTCAAACGATCCCTAATTGTCATCTTAAGGTAAATAAGATGACTTTCTTTGTGGCTACTAAAATGGAGTCAAAGGGATATGAAACGTCCCATCAACAGCCAAAACGGATCAACTCTACAAAAAATGCTCAACTTTCATCAACTTCAACACATGATTTAACCTTTCCATTCACTACTCTTCCACTAGAAATTATCACCGAAATTCTCTTGAGGTTTTTAGTAAAATCCCTCTTACAAAGCAGGTCTGATTTAAAATCTTGACTTGCTTTCATCTCTAGTTGTGAATTTATTAAGACCCATCTTAATATATCTGTTAATAGCAAGGACTACGCCTACCATAAGCTTATATTGAGGTATAATGAACCTAAGTATAATCTGATGAGGTGTCCTGTTAGATCTTTACAGACTTGAACAGACTTAGATTATCCCATAAAAAAATAGTGTAATTTTTTTTTTATTATTATGGGTTCTTGTGTTAATGGCTTGATTTGTCTTTCTAATTGGGCAAATGAATTGTGTCTATGAAATCCATCAATCAGAAAAGACAATATTGTCTGATCTTATAACTAATTTAAGAAAGGCCAAACATATCATATATGGTTTCGATATGACAAGCTCCATAATGATTATAATTTAGTCGCCTGTATTTGTTTTTCTATTGAGGTTAAAATATATAGTCTAAAAGAGGATACTCAGAGAAGTATCAATTATCCTAGTGTATGTCTTATTTTCAAAGACAAACTTGTAGTTTTCAGATCTTCAGTTGTATTTTCAAACTTTGAGTTGTATTTAGATTATTCTTACACAGTGACATCATGTTTTAGAATGATTTATGGTATTATTGTTATTTATGATTCTCCTAGTATTGTACATGTATGATCCAACTTTGCTCAAGAAGCCTCGTCCGGGGATTTGTGTTATAATTTTCTTATTACATATCAGTTTGGGTGATTGAATTACTTGCCAATGCTTAGTGGCAATAAGTGCAATCATGACCTGAGCTTTTGGGTCGTGATAAATTGATATTAGAGCAACCAGGTTTATTGATCCCATTAGTGTAAGAACAGGGTGTCTGGTAGAGTCTCGCAAATCATTACATTCATGTTCATATATATCTTCGAGAACCTATGAGATATCTTTAGGAAATTTTTCTTATTTTGTTTCTTATCATGTGGGTATTTCTATATCTTCTAAGCTGTGTTTCACTCTTTTCTGCGCAGATGGTGAGGATTAAATCCATGAGGCTAGGGATGCTAAGCTGGTATTCGAGGAAGAAGCCCAGCCCAAGGAACGAGTCAGGGGTCATTAATGGGCTCGAGGTAGAGAATGGGCATGAGGATCTACCCTTTCCAGAGGTAGTGCTAAGGGGATCTCCCCTGAGCCCGCGGTTGGACATGCTAGAGATGTGGGTCCTACTCAGGTTCCATAGAGTACTACTACCTAGTCTTGAGGGTTTATTAATTCATTTGCTGACTCGTTTGGAAGGTATTTCTTTTAGTGCGTCAAGGATTCCTTCAGCTCCGAGTATTGTACCTTCATATATGGCAAAGTGTACTTATGTTGTTTCTCCAATTTTGAGTGTGGTTCCTTCATCGCTACCGACATCTACTTATGGTATTCCGCGGGCTCTGAGTATTATTTCTTATTCTGTGCCAGTATCCGAGTATGGTATTCCGAGTCTAGGGGTTCAACCTTCATCTATGTTACCTCCTCAAGTAAGATCATAGCCTATCAGATTCACTATGTTTCCCGTTGCTTTGGGTCCTGTTATGTCTTTTGAAGATCAAATGAGGTTTGAGAGATTTACTCGCTTGGGTCTTCCCAAGTTTAATGGTGCTGTGGGCGAGGATGCTTATGAGTTCTTGACTGATTTTTGGTAGAAGCTGTATAACCTTAGATCTCTTGAGTTGCATGAAGTTGCTTAAACTACCTACCAACTGAGAGATGTAGCTAGAGATTGTGGAGGTCACTTATTAGTTACAAACCTCTTAGTTCGTCAAATATGACTTGGGATCAGTTTGTTGAGGCTTTTTTAGATAGATTTATTCTATACAATTTGAGGGATCAGATGAGAGACGAGTTTGATCACCTAAAATAGGGATCCATGATTGTTGTCGAGTATGAGGTGCTTTTTCACGCCTTTTCCAAATATTTTATTGCCAGTATTGCCATCGAGTCTAAGAAGATTTAGAATTTTGTGAAGGAATAAATATTACTTTTTAGTTGGCTACTACCTAGATAGTGGTGTTAAGGGTGTCATTTCAGAGTATGATGGATCATGCGAAGATGACCGATATGCGAAGATGACCGATGCTATTCTTTGATCTACTCAGGAAGGATCCAAGAAGGTTTGCCATCAGGGTGAGTTCAGTAGTCACACTTCTCGAGGCAGAGATTTTAGAGGTTCCTATGGGTAACATGATAGACCAATGCAAGCAACTTTGTAGGGTTCAGGTAGTAGATCTTATGGTTTAACAACTTTGGAAAGTCAGGCGCCGTCCTAGGGTGGTCGTTCTAGCTCAGCTATACCCTCTCAGGTTGAGTCAGGAGGTAAAGGTTTCTATATGTATAATGAGTTTGGCCATGTGGCCACGTGTTTTCAGGCCTACTTATATATCAACGGTGGTGCCCCTCAGAGTGGTAGAGGTGCATGAGACAGACGTTGTAGTACCCGTGGTGGTGGTCACGGAGCTGCTCAATCTGGTAGCGGACATGGATAGTGTTATGTTATACCCGTCAGACCTAAGGCAGAGGCTTTCAACATTATTATCATAGGTATTGTCCCCATTTGTTTCAAATAGAGCTGTCAATGTGGACTTGGTCCATGAGGTCGGCCCAACCCAACCCTTTAATTTAGTGGGGTTGAGCTAGGTTTTTTTAGCCCATTTAGAAATAAGGCTTATAAGCCCAGCCTCACTTGGCCCGTCGGCCTCAGAGGCCTAACCCTTCAGCCTCAGAGGCCAGCCCAGGGGCTGGGACGTTACAACTAATCATTAAATATTTTTAAGTTGATTTTTTATTTATTAGGAATTAGAATTTTGTCAATCTTTTCTAACTAGCTACTTTTTTTTTATCCATTCTTTGGTTGATACTAATTTTTTGAAAGTTCTTAGTGGGTGTTTGAAATGGTTGGTAAGCTGCTTTTAGTTGTGAATTTAAAAAAAATTATATTTACTCGTGATGGTTTAGTTGTTTTGCGTTTGCTTAATACAATATTTGTTCTTTAAATTTAGGCTCTCTGCTGTTATAATTTTGCTTCTTTTATGTAGATACTTTGTGTATATCTATATTTATTATCTTAACCATAGTAGAATTTTTCTATGGAATTTATAGCTAATCATCATTTCCTTACTTATTACAGTAAATGTCATGAGTTAATTACAACTAAGAGATCATTTGGTGAGAGGTATAAGGGATAAACAATCCGAGATAAAATGAAGGTTTATTTTATCTCATGTTTGGTTTGAGGTATTAGATAGTACCGACATTATTTGTCGCACCATTTACACCATAGTGATGAGATAAATTATTTGTATACATAATAGAATAGCTAATTTTGAGATTAATTATCCCAGGATAACTCTTTCCCAACCTAACAACCCTTAAAGGTATTAGTAAGATGCTTATAACATGCTAAAAGCTAGTAGGAGACATATTAAAGTAAAACCATAAAAGTTGGTGATAATCTAATACTTATAATATTTTTGTTTATCATGTTTTGGGTTGCTTTTATTATTTTAAAGGGCCAACCTGCCCCAACCCATGGCCCACCTAGGGCTGCGTTGGGCCACTATTTTAAAGGTCTTTTAGCTAAAAGGGCTAGCCCATCCTAGCCCATTTAATTCTCTGGCCTGCTAGGGTTAGGTTGGGTTAGGTTGGGCCAGCCCGTATTGACAACTCTAGTTTCAGACCTGCATTTGTGTTATTTGGTCCGAGATTGATTTCTTCTATATGTCTGAATCTTTTAATTTGCATTTTGATTCTATTAGTTAGACTTTTTCCCTGCCTATCTGTGTATCTCCCTCTGTAGAAGATTCTTTAGTGGTAGATTAGGTGCACCGATCTTGTGTTGTGACCTTTGCAGGTTATGAGAATTGGGTAGATCTGATTATCCTAGATATGATATATTCTGATGTCATCTTATATATGGATTGGTTAGCTTCCTATCATGCCATTCAAGACAGTTATGCTAAAATAGTGACTTTACCTTCACCGGGTGTGCCAAGGATAACTTGGGAAGGTACGCTTCATTTGGGTCCTATGAGAGTTGTATCCTCTCTTCGAGCTCATAACTTAGTACAGAAGGGATATTTGTCTTATTTTTCCCATATTCATGACACTAGTGTTGATTCATCATTTTTTTGAATTTTGTCTGTATTTTTCGTGAGCTCATAAATGTCTTTTCTACAGATTTACCTGGTATGATTCTGTCTCATAATATTGACTTTGATACTAATGTTGAGCCGAGACTAAGACCATCTTTATTCTTCATTATAGGATGGTCCTAATAGGATTGAAGAAGTTGAAGGATCAGTTGCTGGAATTATTGGATAAAGGATTATTATTTCAGACTAGTGTATTACCGTGGGGTATGCCTATATTTTATGTGAATAAAAAAAATGGATCTATGCGTTTGTGTATTGATTATCGGCAGTTGAACAGGGTGAAGGTTAAGAAGTATCCTTTTCCCTGTATTAATGATTTATTTTATTAGCTTCAGGGTGTTTTAATGTTTTTGAAGTTTGATTTAAGGTTTGAGTATCACTAGTTGAGGATTAGAACTTTGAATATTCCAAAAATAGCTTTTCAAACACGATATGATTATTATGAGTTCTTAGTCATGTCCTTTGGGTTGACCAAAGCCCCAACTAAATTTATGGAGTTGATGAACCATGTATTTTAATCATATTTCGGCTCTTTTATCATTGTATTTTTTTATGATATCTTGGTTTACTCCAAGAGTAAGACTGATCAAAGGGAGCATTTGCGGACTATGCTTCAGAGGTTAAGAGATGAGAAGTTGTATGCTAAGTTCTCCAAGTGCGAGTTTGGTTGGAGTTTTTCTCTTTCTTGGGCCATGTTTTGACCAAAGATGGTATTATGGTTGATTCGTTCAAGATTACAGCGGTTCATGATTGGGTTATGCCTACTTTTCCTATCAAGATTTAGAGTTTTGTTGATTTAGTAGGCTACTTCGGTGTTTTGTTGAGGGTTTTTTTTTTATCTATTGTGGCTCTTTTGACCAAGTTGACTTAAAATAAAGATGTTTTTCAGTGGTTCGATGCTTGTGAGGCGAGCTTCAAAAAACTCAGTATTTATTGACCTCAACTCCTATCTTGACTTTGCCCAAGGAAGGCGTGGGCTTTATTGTCTTTTGTGATTCTTCTGGTGTTGGTTTAGGTACCACATTGATGTAGGAGGGTAAGGTGATTGGGTATGTTTCTTGTCAGTTAAAGCCTCATGAGAGAAATTATCCTACCCATGATTTGGAGTTATGCATGGTTGTATTTGCTTTGAAGTTGTAGACGCAAGTCCGTTGTGATATCTTCACGGATCACCGTAGCCTTCAATATTTCTTCACAAATGAGATCTTAATATGAGGCAGTGTCATTTGCTTAAGTATTATAACCTTACTATTCTCTATCATTCGAGCAAGGCTAATATGGTTACAAATGTCTTAAGTCAAAAGTATACTAGTATGGGTAGCTTAGCGCATCTTTTGACCCAGGAGAGGTATTTGGCCTTAAAGGTTCAGTCTTTGGCTAACCAGATGGTTACACTCGATTTTTTGGCACTTGCATGTGTTTTGGCATTAATAGAGGCTAGATCTTTATTGATGGTGCATATTCGGGCTCATTAGTTTGATGATGTTGGTTTAAGAGTGATTTGAGATAAGGTGTTGAGTGGCGAGAGTAAGAAATCCTTACTTGACACCGATGGTGTTTTGAGGATTGGAGGCAAAGATTATGTGCCGAGAATGGGTGATTAGTGAGATTGATTTTGGAGAAGGCTCGTTGTTCTAGGTACTCTATTCATCAAGGAGTGACTAAGATGTATTGTGATTTGAGACAACACTATTGGTGGGCTGGTACAAGGAAGGATGTAGCAAATTATGTAGCTTGTTTCCTATGTCGTCAATAAGTGAAGGTCGAGCATTTGAGACCTCGTGATTTGCTCCAGAGCTTACCCATTCTTGAGTGGAGATAGGAATGTATCACTGTGAACTTTGTGACTGGTTTGCCTCATACTTCTTGTGGTTCTGATGTGTTTGGGTCATCATGGATTGATTGACCAAGTCTACTCATTTTATTCCTATTCAGGTTTCCTTCAGTACTGAGAGCTTGGGTCGTATCTATATTCATGAGATAGTTCGTCTCCATGGTGTACCAATGTCTATTATATGGGATAGAGGTTTAGTTTTCACTTATCACTTTTGGAAGGCATTTTAGGAGGAGCAGGGTACCCGAGTTGATCTTAGCATGACTTTTCACCCCAGGCCGATGGTCAGTTGAAGGGACTATTCAGAAGTTTGGTAGATATGCTCTGCGCTTATGTTATGGACTTTGGAGGTCAGAGGGAGCAACATTTAGCCTTGGCAGAGTTTGTGTATAATAATAGCTATTATTCAAGTATTGAGATGACGCCCTTCGAAACTTTATGTAGTAGGCATTGTCACATTTTAATTAGTTGGTTTGAGGTTTCTGAGATTATACCTTGAGGTACAGACTTGCTTCGTGAGTTTCTGGATAGAGTTTGGTTCATTCATGATAGACTTTGAGCGGATCAGAGTAGACAGAAGTGCTATGTGGATCGTAGACTTCGTGTCTTGAGATTTAGTGTGGGTGATCGAGTTTTCTTCATGTTTTGCCCATGAAGGATGTGATGAGTTTTGGAAAGAGGGGAAAGCTTAGCCCTAGGTATATTAGGTTATTTGAGATTCTTCAGACTGTTTGGAATGTAGCTTATGAATTAGCCTTATCATAGGTCTTCTAACCATTCATCCAGTTTTTATGTATTTATGTTACGACGTTATATTCTAGATGAGTCTCATGTCATTCGTTGGGACATAGTGTAGTTAGATAAGAGGTTGTTCTTTGTAGAGGAGCCAGTGTCCATTTTAGCCTGAGAAGTTAGGCGGTTGCGTTCAAGAGATATTTCGGTGATTAAGGTCGAGGACGAATCAGATTCTTAGTAGTGGATATTGTAAGCACATGGTTTTGTGAATTTCTTTCTTTTATGTGTTTTGACCATTTACCCTCCCCGTGATTGCTACATGATATTTTGGGATGTGAGAATGGTTGGCATGGTTCCCAATGCAGTTTGAAATGATTTGTGTGAGTTTATGTTTTTTAGTGATTAAAAAAGGCTTATAATTGACTTCGGTCAATATTTATTATTTTGTATGTTTGGATGGCAAAACGGAATGCGCCAACAAATTAAAAATGTCAATTTTGGATAGGTAGTAGGGTTGGTTCGATTTTATGACTTTTTGGTTGGATTTTATGACTTTCGGATCTCATTTTGACCCTTGATTTGGAAAACTACAAAATTGGGTCTCGGGAGTCAATTTGTGAAAATAACCTGTTGACACCCAATTTTGGCTCTCCTTTTTCATAGGACTAATTTCTTGATGCTTAGGATTCTTGAATATTTTTTGCAGAAAATATATCTTTTTATTTTTAACATTAGTAGTTTGAAATAATATTTTTCTTATCTTTACTATTGAAATAGTGATATCATATCTTGTAAATTTGTTCGAAAAATGAGTAAATAAATATATTCTAACAGATCATTTCACTACCTTTTATAAAAAGAATAATTAACATATGTTAGCGTATTAACTTAATCCTTGTTATATTGTTATATTTTCTGCAAATTTATCTTATTTTATTATTATTTATTTACTTTCGAACTGTTAGCTAAATGTATTTTATTATAACATATTTACATATTTGAGAAAAATTAATTTATATATATATATATATATATATATAATATGTATACACGTACACTTTTGAGAAAATTAGTTAAACAAAATAAGTATAGTTAGTTGGTTGAGAAAAATCGATTGGAAAAAATTAGATTAATTCGTCTATTCGTTTGGACCCATTTTCTTAATTAATTTCCAGTCCAACGCCCCCCTAAAATTAATTAAAATCAGCCCAACAAAACCTAGACACCCCAGGCCCAACCAGCAACCCCATCGGCCCAAACCCCTTCCTCTTTTCCCACTTAACCCAGCCCAAACATACTTCCCCGACCCAACTCTTTTCCCCTTAACCATTCCAAAAAAAAACAGCAATATTTGTACATCAACAACGTACGCACACATCAACAAAAAACACCAAAGTCAACAAAACAAAGCAAAACCAGTGAAAACAACGCAATACCAACCCGAGCAACCCTCAAACCACTGGATAATGGGAAATTCAGTGGTTTTTCACCTCCCTTTCATTTATCTCCTCCCCTTTGCATCAACATATCCATCAATATCACTTCAATCTCTTTCTCTTTCTCACTTTTTTTTACAAATCAGACCTAAAAAGGGCTCTTTCTCCTCACTATAAACTTCTGAAAAGAGGAGTATATGGGCATTCAATGGTCTCTTAGAGCATTGTCTCTTTAGTTCAGCAAACAAATGGAGGTCCCCCTTGAAGGACTCAAATCATCTAAATTCAAGTCTCAATCTCTCAAAACTTTTCTGAAAAAGTGATTTTCTGTTCCCAATGCTCTAAATCGTCACTAATTTTGAATTTTAAAACCTCCAAAGAGAGGTTGGACAACCCATTTTTGACTATAAAGAGACTTTGTTCACCTTTTCAGATTCATGGAAAAGTGATGGAGAAATTGGGAGATTTCTTTTAGTTTTTCATCATACTCTTTACTCACTGCTTTCTTTGCTCTATTTTCCTTAATTTTGATTTACTTCCACCACTCTCATTGACTTTCTTTCATCGGCCGAGTTTATAGTGTAGACATCGAAAATTTATGGTACTCTTCAAGAAGAATTCAAATTCTGTTAGAGTTCTAGGAGGCTACTTTACCCTAAATCCCGCTTATTTAAAGGGTAACATATTCCCTGAAACAGGCATCTTGAATATCCCATAGACTGATGGGTATTCGTAAAAAGATTAGCAATATCCCACAAAATCATGGGATATTCATAAAGGGATCAAAACTCCCTCTTCTTGATAATCAAATACATCAAGATCCCTCCTTCCATGGAGAAAATCCATATCAAATCCAATTATTTTCATGTTCGAGAAATACGCCACTAACGACCCTCAAATTACGGAAAAAATCCATATCAAATCCAAATAATCCTATGTTCGAGAAATACGCCACTAACAGCACTCGAATTACGGGGAAATTCATATCCAAATCTTCCTCCTCCATTCGAGATATACGCCACTGACGGTCCTCGAATTAAGAAGAAAATCAAGGGAGGAACATATTTGTACCCATATTCTTGATCAATAAAATTATTGTTTCTTCATATTTTTATTTGTGGTTGAAATTAATTTTCCATGAATTTAAATTATGTTGGAAACAAATTTACGTATACTTATTTAATGGGGTGTTGGCCTATGAAGCACATTTACGAAAAGAAAAGTTTTGGATTAGTTCGATCCAAAACTTGAGATAATGAGTGTAAACCGAAAAATGATTCATAAGTAGTTGTTAATGGAGTTAAGGTTACCAAATTCTGAGGTGTCAGTATCAATTTATGTCGAATTGCTCCACATATAGTCCCCCGAACCACATTTTCTAAACGAACCAGAGCCAATACGAATTGATCTGGTAAAAGATCTGCTACAGAATGAATAGGTTTATTTTTCAAATGATTCATATCATCAAGTGCACCCATTCCAAATTTCAGCCCAATCAAATGATGGGCGGCTACCAATAAATCTCGTGGTAACAAAAATGTATTGTTCTGGGGTATATCAAGGTTCAGTCTTCGGTTCATATTTCATCGACCAATCCTTCCTAATTCACATCTTTGTTGAAAGATTTTCTTTTGTAATTCGTGGTCTAATTAGACAACATCTTGCTTCGAACATAGGAGTTGCTAAGAGTCAAATTAGAGAAAAAGAGCAGATTGTATGGGAAATCCTTCAAGAAGTTATGCGGGGACATCCTGTATTGCTAAATAGAGCACCCACTCTGCATAAATTAGGCATACAGGCATTCCAGCCCATTTTAGTGGAGGGGCACGCTATTTGTTTACATCCATTAGTTTGCAAGGTATTCAATGCCGATTTTGATGGAGATCAAATGGTTGTTCATGTACCTTTATCCTTGGAGGCTAAATTAAAGGACCGTTTACTTATGTTTTCTCATATGAATCATTTGTCTCCGGCTATTGGGGATCCCATTTCCGTACCAATGCAAGATATGCTTATTGGACTCTATGTATTTTCGAGCAAAAATCATCGAGGAATTTGTGTAAATAGATATAATCCATATAATCGCAGAAACTATCAAAATAAAAAAAGAAGTGACAATAGTTACTATAAGTATACGAAAGAACCCTTTTTTTGAATTCATATAAAGCAATTGGGTCTTATCGGCATAAACAAATCAATTTAGATAGTCTTTTATGGCTCCGATGGAGACTAGATCAATGTGTTATTACTTCAAGAAATTCCCATCGAAGTTTAATATATAGAAACAAGTCCTATGTTACTAGTAATGAGTCAGAATCAGTGAACAAGATGAGTGTCATTTGATGAGTAACTGAGAACAAAGGAGAAGGATATGGAAAGAATGAAGTAATGAAAGAGGAAGCCATTGATAGTTGTAACGAGAAGGCCCATTCTATCTATCTTAGAAAGAAAGTCTCAACCCTTTGGTACAAAAGTAGACCTTATCTTCTCAATAAGTCATTCAATGAACTAACTATACTTAAGATGTGAGCTATACCTATTCCTTTTTTTCTTATCTCTTCCCTTTCGGGCCGGATCAGATAAACAAAGGAACTAAAGAATGAAATATTCATAAAAGTAGTCCTTACATCCCTCCGCAAGCATAAGTAGAGTATCTGACTTCAATAGTCAATCTTGTACTAATAGATTGAATAGTGCCTAGTCCTCTAAGATCTATTGACTGAGTAGTCTCAAACTTCCGTATTCTCCTTCCTGGACTTCCCTTCCATTCAGTTCTCTAATTAAAGGAATGAATCTCCTTCTAGTCCTTAAGTATAGGAAAAAGGCATAGCTTCATTGAATCCTGTGGGAATACGATTTCCTCCCTTACTAGTATAGTACAGGTACTCTATTTGAATTTGATTAATAGGCCCCATCCCTAGTTCAAGGACTAAGTGATTTACGTATATATTTTTCTACCTTTAACACCTAAGCGAGTTCTAATGCTAATACCAACCTTTTTGAAATAGCATTATAGGCGTGTAGGCTCTCTAACCTTTAAGAACGTCGTAATTAAGATAGCTGCCTTTTAAAAGTCAGTCTTTGGGTACTACCTGCCTTTATCAACTAAGTTGATATAGGACTGCCCTTTCTAAGCCTGTTTCTGCAGAACTCTTGGGACTAAGATTCCGTACCTAGTATAGTCAATCAGAGGCTTAGACTATGTATGGATGTAGCTTACCCGAATAGGTAGAGGAAGAGGAGGCAAGAACTTGCTTAGCATGAGACTTCTATCGCAATCCCATGTCTTCAGGCAAGGTAGTGTTAGCTACCCTAGGTTATGAACTAGGTCCGATCAGCGCTATTCTCCGATCATAGTTCTATTCCATGGATAACTTATTACTTCGTAACCTGAGTTTAGGCTGTCGTGTGAGTCCTAGAGAACAAACTCAAGCACCTTATACCCCTTTGGAAACTGATGAACTCAGTCGATCCAATCAGGGTATGGTTTCCTAGACAGCGGCCTCATTTAAGGCCTGACGTCAATTCTAAGCTGCTGTAGTGCCTCGACCATGTAATTTCTTTTCAGATCCGATGGTGCTCCTTGTTGTGATGTTTGCTGCTCACTGGAGTTTACGAGTGCACTAGAAAAAGGAAAGAAGCGGAGTTCCCGAAGAATTGTCTTTCCATGTATCTATTCCGAGGGGATAAGATGAAGCTATAACCTGCAAGTTCTAACTAGTTAGTAGGCTCACACTTCGACGAGCTACGTTCTTTTTCTAACTAATTACTTTCAAGTAGAGTACTGGACATAGAAAGACTTTACTTAATAGAGTAAGGTAAGGAGTAGTTAGGGTAGGCGCAATCAGTCATGATTCCCGTCCTTAATGGAAATATCTATCTTTTCTTTATCAGTCTTTTACTTCTTTCCTAGGGAGAAAGAAAAGGGCAGCCATTAGCTCATCCGTACCTTGCCCCCAATTAGTAAGTAAGCCTTCGGTTACCGTGGTTAGTTTTTTCTCCATAATGTCAGTTCAATGTCAATGACGGTGAAGGAAAGATGATCTGATAAGATAAGTGTTGATTAAGATAATTTTTGAATGTGCTCTGCACTCTCTTCAATAAAGATAATGAACGAAGATTTCTTCTTATTTACAGCACTAGAGTCGGGTTGACTTCGGTTTACTTTCTTTTTATCTGGTCCAAAGAATAGGATCTCTTGCATTGCGGTATAACATATTTTGATGTATGGTAAAGTAACCATTCACACTAACTTCACAGGAATAAGCAGATCAAAGTAAAAACCATAAAAAAGATGAAAAATGCAAAATATACAAATACATCGTACTTAAATAAGTATAATCAACACGCAGTAGCTGGGAAATTGGAAAAACAAGGGCGCTTTGACATCATAATCTTTTTTTATAGCATTTTTTTCACCGGGATTGGACCATGTCTCCCGAACAATCTCAGTACATATGGCTTAGTAAAGTCGAAATCATTAGCTATCAACTGTTCATAGTCAATAGTGGAAGAGGGCGTAGCTTTGATTGCTCAAGTTTCCCTCTCATGGTTGAATATGAAAAAGAATTTCTTTTGTTTAGCAACGGTCTTATAAGGATGATGCTTCCCCTGTGCTTTATCAATAATTAATAAGGAAGACTGGGCTAAAGGTAACTACTCTTTGCTCACCCGGTGAAAGGCATAGCAGGTAAAAAGGCTATTGGTTGCTTTACTTTCTTACCTCGGGTAGGTTGAAAAAGTTGTTGATGAAGAATAGTTTTCTTTTCTCTTACGACCTTCCACACCAAGGAGGGTTGAATGGATCGATCCCAATAGCCTTTCACGAGGTGCGTAGCATTCTTTATAGTCATTACGAAAGCTCCCGAAGAGAAAGAGGTCTTTGCTGCTTGACTGCGTGAACTAGGTCTAGGTCTTGCTTTTGGCATTCCCGATGTTGACTTCCTATCGAGTTAGCTAGTGTTGGGTGAAAGGGATTTAGGAATGAATATTAGGCAAAGTCCTTGCTAGGAATTTCGGGTAACTTTCTGTATTCCTTAAGGTTACAAGTGAAGCTTACTTCCTGCGGTAGCCCTTGGACCTTAGACTCTTAAGGGTTGGATTCTAGTGGCAGGCTCTTGGGTCGTTTGGACCCATATCTGGTAAAAGTGGTGGCCTGGTTATCCCCACACCCCCTATTATGCGTTTCTGTGGGAGCAGTTTGTGCTAGTGTTTTGGCGCCCGCCTTATGGTTCTCTTAACAATACTAGTATACATCTGAACACATGACAGTTTAGAGGTATAAATCAGAGGTTTTAGGAAAAGAAAAGAAAAGAAAAGAAATTCCATAGGCCTATGAAGTTTGTGTTGGGATACTGGAGATCTTGGAGATGCCTTTTAAAGAGATCAAAACCCTCTCTTCTTTATAATCAAATACATTATAAAGGAGATTTACAAATTCTCTGGAGATCAAACCCAAATATTCCTATGTCCGAGAAGTATGCCACTAACAGCCCTCAAATTACGGAGAAATCCATATCAAATCCAAATATTCCTATGTTCAAGAAATACACCGCTAACGCCCCTCAAATTACGGAGAAATTCATATCCAAATCTTCCCACATTCGAAAAATACTCCATTAACGACCCTCAAATTATGGAAAAATCCATATCAAATCCAAATATTCCTACATTCGAGAAATACGCCATTAATGGCCCTCGAATTACGGAGAAATTCATATCCAAATCTTCTTCCTACATACGAGAAATACGCCACTGACGGCCCTTGAATTAAGTAGAAAATCAAGAGAGAAGAATCAAGGGAGGAACATATTTGTACCCATATTCTTGATCAATAAAATTGTTGTTTCATCATATTTTTATTTGTGGTTGAAATTAATTTTCCATGAATTAAGTTATGTAGGAAACAAATTGGCACGCCCAGTGGGACCAAATCTGCCCTTCATCTCTTCTCTCATAAATCAATATGCGAATCTGTAGCCGCAGGATCGTAAAGATGGAAGAGGTACTTCAAGACTCGTCTTTGAGTTTCATCAAGTCTACACGCCGACAAGCCTTGAAGTAGGGGGCATTTTTAGACATTGAAATTTTGTGGACTCTACAAAAAGAGTTCAATTTTTGTTAGAGTTCTTGGGCTACTTTACCCTAAATATAGCTTGGTGGGTACTCTACCTAAACCCTAAATTATGCCTATATAAAGGGGGAAAATATCCCTTTAAAGAGACATCTCCAGTATCCCACAAATTCACGAGATATTCACAAAGAGATCAACGATCTGAAAAGCCCTAATAAATTCATAGGATATTCATAAAGATCAAAACTCTCTCTTCTTGATAATCAAATACATCAAGAAGATAAACCCTCCTTTCATGGAGATCAAATTCAAATGTTCTTACGTTTGTAGTCACCGTAAGTTCCAGCATTATTACATGTCTCAACAAAGTGTGCGATATGCTGTTTTGGATTCCCTTTGCCCTCAAATTATTGAAATTTGGGAAGGGGGTGATAGCCGACAGGCATTTTGAGGCTTTCTATCCTCGTAGTGTAGGGCTTATCATATGCGATGGAAGACTTGGTGACAACATCAAACTTGTCTTTGAGGGTCCCTTCAATGAATTCCCTCAACTGCCCAATCGGGATCATTCTCTTAGAAGAAACTTGCACCTCTTTAGTCGGTGGTGTTTGTTTCACATAATTTTTTATCGCATGAACCTCTGGAGATTTTTCAGGCACATGGCTAGACTCTCAATGTATCTGGCCTTCCATCCTATCAACTATCTTATCAATCTGAGCATCTTGATTCTGAACATATTTGGTCAAGCTCTCAATTGCCTTTGTCAAATTCATAAGTTGCTCTTTCATAGACGAGGTATCAGTCACCATCGCTTGTATAATCATTGGAGATATTAGAGAGTAGCATGGATTATTGCATAAGTTGATCTTTGAAGTGCTCAACATATACGGTGTGGTCGGAGATGATAAGTTGCTTGAACGACCATCGCTGTTTGCGCCAGAGTATTTGGAGCCAGAATTCTCAAGTAGAGCTAGAGTCTTCTTAAACGATTCTTCCATACTGCTTCCTTCTTCTGAATCACTTCCATTGGACTTCGTTTCTTTTAGGGTTGACGATCCAAAAACTGGAGTTGGCACGGACGACACTGGATGTGTTTGTTGTCCTTGCCTTGCTCCTTGTGACAACTCCTAAGCTTCTGCAAGTAGCACCAAAGATGTTTTCTACTTCAGCAGAGAACTTTGAGTCAGCATTCTTAGAAGCAGTTGATTGAGAGTTGACCTTCTTGGAAGTTATTTCAGCGTTGTTGAACTTTGCAGTTGGAAAAATTGAGATGATAGGTAGAGATTGTCCCACTGGGTGTGCCAATTTATTTCCAACATAATTTAATTCATTGAAAATAAACTTCAACCACAAATAAAAATATGAAGAAACAACAGTTTTATTGATAAACGATAGGGGTACAAATCTGTTCCTCCCTTGATTCTTCTCTCATGATTTTCTCCGTATTTGAAGGGCCTCCGTAATTCAAGGGCCGTTAGTGGCGTATTTCAAGAACATAGGAACATTTAGATTTGATCTTCATAAAAGGAGGGTTTGTCTTCTTGATGCATTTGATTATCAAGAAGAGAGGGTTTTGATCTTTATGAATATCCCATGAATTTATTGGGACTTTTTAGATCGTTGATCTCTTTGTGAATATCCCGTGAATTTGTGGGATACTGGAGATGCCTCTTTAAATGGATATTTGCCCCCTTTATATAGGCGTAATAAATTTGTTTCTAACATAATTTAATTCATTGAAAATAAACTTCAACCACAAATAAAAATATGAAGAAACAACAGTTTTATTGATAAACGATGGGGGTACAAATCTGTTCCTCCCTTGATTCTTCTCTTGATTCTCTCCATAATTCAAGGGCTGTCAGTAGCGTATTTCTAGAATATAGGATTTGATATGGATTTATCTGTAATTCGAGATAAGTTAGTGGCATATTTTTCGAACATAGGATTTAATCTCTATGAAAATAAACTTCAACTACAAAAAAAAATATGAAGAAACAACAGTTTTATTGACAAACGATGGGTACAAATCTGTTCCTCCCTTGACTCTTCTTTCATGATTTTCTCTGTAATTCAAGAGCCTCCGTAATTCAAAGGCCATCAGTAGCATATTTCTAGAATGTATGAAGATTTGGATATAAATTTCTCCGTAATTCGAGCACCGTTAGTGGCGTATTTCTCGAATGTAGAAGGATTTGGATTTGATCTCCATGAAAGGAGGGTTTGCCGATCTTTTTGATTTATTTGATTAATCAAGAAGAGGGGGTTTTGATCCCTTTGCGAATATCCCATGAATTTATTGGGACTTTTCATATCGCTGATCTCTTTGTGAATATCCCGTGAATTTGTGGGATATTAGAGATGCCTCTTTAAAGAATATTTGCCCTTTATATAGGCTGAATTTAGGATTTAGGTATAGTATCCACCAAGGTAGATTTAGGGTAAAGTAGCCACCAATACCTCTAACCAAAATTGGACTCTTTTTGTAGAGTCCACAAAATTTCAATGTCTACAAATGCCCCCTACTTCAAGGCTTGTCGGAGTGTAGACTTGATGAAACTCAAAGATGAGTCTTGAAGTACCACTTCCATCTTTAGGATCCTGCGGCTACAGTTTTGTATATTTGATTTATGAGAGAAGAGATGATGGGCAGATTTGGTCCCACTGGGTGTGCCAATTTGTTTCCAACATAATTAAATTCTTGAAAATAAACTTCAACCACAAATAAAAATATAAAGAAACAATAATTTTATTGATAAATGATATGGATACAAATTTGTTCCTCTCATGATTTTGTCCATTCGCTTATGCCAGTCTCATTTGGATTTGGAGACAACTTTCTTCAACAATTTGCATAAAATCTTATTGAAGGTTTCAGCTAGACTGTTGGCGGCAACATGGTACATAGAAGACTTGCGCTGCTTGAAGCTAACGAGATCACAAATATTATTCATCAGTTTATTATCAAACGACTTACCATTGTCAGTTATTATATATTGAGGAATTCCAAAGCAGCAGACGATATTCACTCGGATAAAGTTTGCAATATTTTCTTTCTTTACTTCTTTAAGAGCAATTTCGGCCCACTTTGAGAAGTAATCTATTGCGGCCAAGGTGTATAAGTGTCTACCAAAAGATTTTGGTAGTGGACCAACAAAATCCATTCCCTAAGCATTGAACGGCCAAGATGCTATAGTTGGGTGTAGTACTTCAGGAGGTTGATGAATAAAATTTGCATGGAATTGACAAGCTTTTCATCTTCTAGCATAGTCCAAGCAATCTTTCACCATCGTTGGCCAATAGTATCCTATCCTTTTAATGTGTAAATGAAGCTTCGGTCTAGATTGATTCGATCCACACACTCCCAAGTGTGCTTCTTGCAAAGCTTGAATTGCTTCTTCTTTTTCCAGACACCATAAGAGTATTCCTTCAAATAATCTTCTATATAGTATGTCCTTATAGTAAAGTAAGTGAGGTGCACAACGATGAATGTCTGTCCTCCTTAGGTCCTCTGGAAGTATCCCATAACATAAGTAATCAATGATAAGTTGTCGCCAATCTTCTTTTTCAGCTTCAGATACGACAACAAGGTATTCAACTTTATTTTCTTCATCTTCAGTTACTGGCGGTACTACCCATTCTTGGCGAATAGTGACTTGTGTCTAATTTGGAATAGTCAGGGTTGAAGCCAAAGCAGCTAGGGCATCAGCTTGCTTATTTTCTCTTCTTAGCACATGTTGAAGGGTTACTTCTCCAAGCCACCCCATCAACTTCTGTGCATAATCATGATATGGTCGTAGCTCAGGCTTTCTGACTTTATAGCTTCCCAAAATCTGCTTGTCACCAACTGGGAGTCACCAAAGACTTGTAATTGCAGTTGTTTCATATCAACTGCCATCTCAAGTCCAAGTATTAAAGCTTGATATTTAGCAACATTATTAGAGCAACGATTTGTTAGGGTAAAAGAGTATGAGATGACCTCTTCTTGTGGAGTGACGAATACCACGCTGGCACCAACTCCATCTCGATGTGTGGAACCATTAAAGTACATCTTTCATGGGGTCTAACTTCAATAACCATTGCATCTTCATCAAGAATTTCATTGCTCAGTTCCCAATCATCAGGTATAGGGTGGTCTGCTAAGAAATCAGCCAATGTTTGTCCCTTTATAGCCTTTTGGGGAACGCATATAATCTTAAACTACTAAAATTAAAGGTACCATCTTGCAAGTCGATCACTAAGGACTGGTTTTGACATTACAAACTTGATGGGATTTGCCCTAGACATGAAATGGACAACATAAGCTTGAAAGTAATGTTTCATCTTTTAAATTGAGAAGGCCAATGCCAAACATAACTTTTCGATTGGAGAATACTTTAGCTCATTCGGCGTCATCATTCTTCTCAGATAGTAAAGAGAATTTTCTTTGCCTTCACTATTTTCTTGAGCCAGTAGTGCTCCAACTGACCTCTCTTGTGCCTCTATGTAGAGTATCAATGGTTTCCCTAGTATGGGTGTCGCAAGAACTGGTGGCTTCATTAAGTATGATTTGATACTCTCAAAGACATTACTACAAGCTTGGTCCCATTCGAAGGGAGTGTCCTTCTACATGAGACGAATAAATGGGTGACATTTTCAAGCCAGGTTTGAAATGAACCTCCTTAAATATGCTAGCCTTCCTTGAAGGCTCTTTAACTCATGAATGTTCCGAGGCTCGGGCATCTTTAAAATTGCATCAACCTTGGCTTGGTCAATTTTAATTCCCTGGTGTCGCACAACGAAGCCAAGAAACTTTCTGGAAGTAACTCCAAAGGCACACTTCAATGGATTCATCCTAAGTTGATATCTTTGAAGTAACTCAAATACCATTCTTAGGTCTTTTAAGTGGTCGTCTCTCTTTCTTGACTTTACTACTAGATCATCCACTTAGCATTCAATATTTTTATGGAGCAAACTGTCAAAGATGTTTTGCATAGCCCTTTGATAAGTGGTGCCAGCTTTCTTCAAACCAAAAGGCATCACCTTGTAGCAATAAATACCTTGGACGTACGAAATACAGTGAAGCACATTTACAAAGCTCTGTGCTTCATACATTATACCTCTGACACCCCACAAACTGTCAGAGGTATAATGCATGAAGTTTGTGTTGGTTCGGCTTTATTTTTTTTGAATGGGGTATTCATATGTATGAAAATCGTTGACATACGAAGAAAACATGTTTAAATAATCATACTTCAAGGCTAGTCTCCAAAATATTAAACGTCTCGACAAGTCTTGAAGTAGGAGGCATTTGTGGGCGATGCAATTTTTTGAAGATTTAAATCCGTACAAAATTCAAATTGTATTAAATTCAAAATATATTAGTCCCAAATAAATATTGCAAATTAATATTTGGATTAATTATTTAAGTCCAAACATATATGGATTTAATTAAAGTCCATTTTTTTATTGGGCTAGCCCATTGATTTGGGCTACAAATAATGAGTCCACGTTGCTAAGCCCAAGATATTGTCTTATTCTACAGGCCTAAATACACGTCACGTGTCAAATAACGTGACATGTCAAGTCAAGTGAAAAATCCAATAGGACCATGCCACATGTCAAAATAATGCAGCAGACCCAATAAAATCAAAGCCCATAAAAGGCGTCACGTCACTTGAATTTGATTGGTTAAAGAAAGTTCATCTTCATCATGACTCTTCCTTTTCCACAACCATAAATAGGGGTCTCAGAATTCAGAAAGAGGGACCCCAGAACTCTAACAAGAAGCAAGAGAAAACTCGTGGATCAAACACCGCAATTTCTCTACAAAGCTCAAGCATTCAAATCAAGTTCATTAAGATTCAAGATCAAGACCACAATATTCAAGAACAAGCTCAAAAGCCCTTGAATTCAAGCACAAGTCGAGATGAAGTCCCTCAAATCAATAAATTGATTGTTGCAGTATTTTTCTTGTCTCGATTATTTATTTTTCTGCTTCGAGAATTTTACTGTCCAACAAATTTTGGCATGCCCAGTGGGACCAAATCTGCTCTTCATATCTTCTCTCATAAATCAAATATGCAAAACTGTAGTCGCAGTATCGTAAAGATGGAAGTGTTACTTCAAGACTCGTATTTAAGTCTCATCAAGACTACACTCCGACAAGCCTTGAAGTATGGGGCATTTGTAGACATTGAAATTTTGTGGACTCTATAAAAAGAGTTCAATTTTTGTTAGAGTTCTTGGGCTACTTTACCCTAAATATAGCTTAGTGGCTACTCTACCTAAACTCTAAATTACGCCTATATAAAGGGGGCAAATATCCCTTTAAAAGGTATCTCCAAGATCTCCAGTATCCCATAAATTCATGGGATATTCACAAAGAGATCAACAATCTTCAAATTCCCAATAAATTCATGGGATATTATAGATCAAAATCCTTCCTTCTTGATAATCAAGAAGATCCTTTCATGGAGATCAAATCCAAATGTTCCTACATTCGATAAATACGCCACTAATGACCCTCAAATTATGGAAAAATCCATATCAAATCCTACATTTGAGAAATACGCTATTGACAGCCCTCAAATTATGGAGAAAATTAAGAGAGAAGAATCAAGGGAGGAACAGATTTGTACCCACAATCGTTTATCAATAAAAAATTACTGTTTCTTCATATTTTTATTTGTGGTTGAAATTCATTGGCACGCCCAATGGGACCAAATTTGTCCTTCATCTCTTCTCTCATAAATCATATCTGCAAATCTGTAGCCACATCAAGATGGAAGCTCTATGGGTACTTCAAGACTCGTCATCAAGTCTACACTTTGACAAGCCTTGTAGTAGGGGGCATTTGTAGACATCTAAAATTTGTAGGACTCTACAAAAAGAATCCTAATTCCGTTAGAGTTCTTAGAGTCTATTTTACCCTAAACCCTGAATTATGCCTATATAAAGAGGCAAATATTCCCTTAAGGAAGCATCTCCAGTATCCCAAAAATTCACGAGATATTCACAAAGAGATCAACGATCTTCAAAGTCCTAATAAATTCATGGAATATTTATAGATCAAAATCCTTCTTTCTTGATAATCAAATACATCAAGAAGATCCTTTTATGGATATCAAATCCAAATGTTCTTATGTTCGAGAAATACACTACTGACAGCCCTTGAATTGCGGAGAAATTCATATACAAATCTTTATACATTCTAGAAATATGCTACTGACGGCCTTTGAATTATGGAGGCCCTTGAATTACGGAGAAAATCATGAGAGAAGAATCAAGGGAGGAGCATATTTGTACCCACAATCGTTTATCAATAAAAAATTATTATTTCTTCATATTTTTATTTGTGGTTGAAATTAATTGCACGCCCAGTGGGATCAAATCTTTCCTTCATCTCTTCTCTCATAAATCAGATCTGCAAATCTGTAGTCGCCGCATAAAAATGGAAACTCTAGTGGTGCATAAAAATGGAAGCTCTATTGGTACTTCAAGACTCGTCATCAAATCTACACTTTGACAATCCTTGAAATAGGGGGCATTTGTAGACATCCAAAATTTGGGGGACTCTTTAAGAAGAATCCAAATTCTGTTAGAATTCTAAGAGGCTACTTTACCCAAAATTCTGCCTATTTAAAGGGTAACATATTCCCTAAAATAGGCATCTTGAATATCCCTTAAACTAATAGGTATTCGTAAAAAGATCAACAATATCCCACAAAATCATGGGATATTCATAAAGAGATCATCCTATGTTCGAGAAATATGACACTAACGGTCCTCGAATTATGGAGAAAATCAAGAGGCAAGAATCAAGGGAGGGACAGATTTGTACTCATGTCGTTTATGTTTCTTCATATTTTTATTTTTGGTTGAAGTTTATTTTACATGAATTCAATTATTTTGGAAATAAATTGGCACGCCCGGTGGAACCAAATCTGCCCTTCATCTCCTCTCTCATAAATCAGATCTGCAAATCTATAGCCGCCGCATAAAGATGGAAACTCTATTGGTACTTCAAAACTCGTCATCAAACCTACACTTTGACAAGCCTTGAAGTAGAGGCATTTGTAGACATCTAAGATTTGTGGGACTCTTCAAGAATAATCCAAATTTTGTTAGAGTTCTAGGAGGCTACTTTACTCTAAATCCCACCTATTTAAAGGGTAACATATTCCTTAAAACAGACATCTTGAATATTCCATAAACTGGTGGGTATTCGTAAAAAGATCGGGATCTCCAATATTCCACAAAACCATAGGATACCACCAAATTGGTGGTTCCAAAAAGTGAGGGTTTTCATGGTACCCTAACCATGGAATTAAACCATACCATACCATACCATATATTTTGAGAAACAGTTATAGAATTTAAAATTTGTGGGACTTTACAAAAAAAATCTAAATTCTGTTAGAGTTCTTAGAGTCTAGTTTACTCTAAACCCTGAATTCTGCCTCTATAAAGGGACAAATATTCTCTTAAAGAGGCATCTCCAATATCCCACAAATTCACGGGATATTCACAGAGAGATCAACGATTTGAAAAGTTCCAATAAATTCATGGGATATTCATAAAGATCAAAACCCTCTCTTCTTGATAATCAAATACATCAAGAAGACAAACCCTTCTTTCATGGAGATCAAATCCAAATGTTCCTACGTTCGAGAAATACGCCACTAACGACCCTCAAACTATGGAGAAATTCATATCCAAATCTTCATACATTCTAGAAATATGCTACTGACGCCCTTGAATTACGGAGAAAATCATGAGAGAAGAATCAAGGGAGGAACAGATTTGTACCCCCATCGTTTATCAATAAAACTGTTGTTTCTTCATATTTTTATTTGTGGTTGAAATTTATTTTCAATGAATTAAATTATGTTGGAAACACAAAGTCAAAGATTATGGAGGAATCACTCTTCGACTTATCGTCTTGGTTCGCTGCCATAGAAAAGATCAGTAACCTTTTTTTTTCAATTTTGCAATGCAGTTATTTTTAATGTTGTTGTTGTTGTAACTTCCCTGCGTCACCTTTATTTCGTTGTTTTATTTTGCACCATTTTCTACTAATCGTGTCGCCTGGTTGCTTTTTCTTTCCATGTTGCTGCATAGCAACCATAATTTACCTATTGTTTAGCTGACTTGATTGATTTCTATTATGAATAAAGCCTCGTCTTGCTTTTGGTCGTACTTTTTTTGTTTGGAGTATAGAGCAACAAAGGAGTGTTCTTGTGGACATAAAAGGACAAAGGGGTGGATATCTCATGATACTTAGCACTTTGTACTTTCCTCTCTCTTAAACACTCTTTAGATTTCACCACCTCTATTTTCCTTTGGAGACGTCAATCTCGTGAAATAGAGCTCACTTGTTAATAAGTTTCAGCTATGTTTGAACTGAACATATTGGCGTGCTCGCTGTGTTTCTACATCTCGATGAAGTATAATGTAGGAGGATGTTAATATGAATGTTATGGAATAAAACGCAAACACGTGGTGGTGTTACCATCTTCTATTCTCTTCCAATCTTCAAGTACTTGATAAATTTTCCTTTCGCGTATCTTCCGGTCATGTTTTATTATTTTTTCCATCATTGTTTAGTTTTGGATGATTAGAAGAGATATAGGGCAGAGAGATGTTCACGTGAGGATAAGATAGAAACACTTCATGGCAAACTCCCGTCTTTCCTTCTAAGTGCTTAAAATTGATTTTTTTTCTCTCCACCATTTACATGACTTTCTCTCGCCGAATGGGCTAATCTTAATCTAATTTTGGGATCGAGTTTGAACGGAGTTGAGTATATCTCAACCCCGAACTAGTGACTGCTCCTAAAACAGAATGTCTTTGCACCATTTAGATCACTCAATTTTAATTTGCTTCAAGCTCAACATTCAATGTCCATCCCTCCCTATAATCATTGTTTGAAATTATGTTCTAGTGTTCTCTCAATGATCTAGTGTTCTCTCAATGTTCTAAGTGTTCTCTCAACATTCGTTTAGCAAACGCATATTTTTTTTAATAAGATATGTAAAGTGGAATGCTCTTTGTACAACGATAATGTCTAAAACGATCTTCTTTTCTATAGTGAATTTAAGAAGTCTTACTTTGAGAGTTTCCATTCATCAATAACTTGAACCTGAGCACATTCCTTCAAAAATCATCTTTATAACGTATGTAGGATTTAGTTTAATTTATTTAAGTCGTCATGTTTTTTCGAGAATTTATTCAGTGGTCCAAGGACTTAAGTATCTCTTTTATTCCTTCGCTGAATGATTCTACACACTACATTTTTGAAAAAAATGGATGACTAGTTTGTATGGAAACGGTATCTTAGTTCCCAGGTGTGTATCTTATTTCCATAAATGAGTTTGAAAACAAGTCTTTATTTTTTAGGTTTAGAGAAGGTTTAAGTTTGGCTCAAAATCATGACCAAAGACTTTAAAGACTTACATTCATTGTTTCTAGCTTATACATGGTCAATAAAAATAGTGTCTATTATATATTTGGCCTTCGCTGACAAGATTTTCTCCTTCGAATGGACTGTTTACTTCTTTGTAGTCAAGTAATAAGTTCGCTCACGTTCAACTCGAGTTTGAGCCTAGTTTAAGTCTATTTCAGCATTTGTTTTCAAACGTCCCTACGCCTCTAACCACCTCTTCCCCAGTTGGTGTGTTTTCTTTGATATAAGTAAATTAAGTTAGCCAAAATATGATTTTGAGTTAAAATTTGCTACTGCTTTAGCCTTTGAAATATAGGGATGACTTTTTTTTTAGAATTGATCCATGTGAAACATGTTAAGTAGAATTTTGCTTTCATGTGAATGTCGATTTGATTTCTTAAAAGTAAGCATATGATTTGGTCTAATTTATGTTATTATTATTTTTTCCCTGGAACATTGTCCAGTGACTCAAAATTCAATTTCATTTCGTATCCTATTCTATGTTGGATCCTTAATCTCAAAGAAAGTTAGTGCCCGATTATTGTAGGAAGAGCTTTTCCTTTTGTCATCTGGTGTGACCATCTCTTTAAAAATCCGATTTTGGAATGCATGCTTGTTTATATAGTTATCATGGTCAAGAAATCTTCATGCTAAGAATGAGAATTTCATGTTTGCGTATAAAATCATGATTATAAGGAACATTCACTATTTTTATCTTTGCTTGCTGCCACTTTTTTCTTACTGTTAAAAGAGTGTATTATAACCATATCTATAAGGTTTGAGTTAAAAATCTGATCATAAGTTTATGCTCCTCTGTATAAATGTGAATAAAGTTGTAAGTTTACAGCTAGCTTATTTGAGACACCTAATAGATAAGTTACCCCTTAAATGTCTAGTTTTTCCTTGTTTCACTTTCTCAAAATTTGGCTGGAAGCCACGCAATTTGGAACAAAATTTATATGTTGTTTTCCTTATTCTCGTTATGTTGTTTAACACCAAGATTAAGAATTCTTCTAACTCCTTATCTTTTTTCTATCTCATGTGAATTCGGGAGTGCATTTGGAGTCTCACGGCTTGACTCCATCTCTATCCAAATTAGAGAAGCGACAATAGACTATTACGTGTTTCATCTAAGCAGTCTAGTTCCTCCTTTCCCTCCTCTAAGCTTTTACTTATCTTTGCATACACATATTGTTATCTCGTACTAAATATTGCACATTATCATTTGAAATTTATGTTTGTTTTCATTGTTTAATTCCTTAAATGTATAGCAAATTTAATCGTTCCCGTTTGCCTCTTAGATATTAAATTTGACATTCTTGCCAGCTTTAGATGTTAAATGGATGAAATTTGATAGATAAATATATCACATAAATTTTTGTGGCCATTAATGCTTCTTTTATATGAAATCGTAACCCATCTTCAGAATTGAGTTAGTTTTTCGCTAATTAGTAACTTTGGATGAATAAAACATAAGTTCTTGCGGAAAATCGGCTTTACTAATTTGGATATGGTAAATTAAATTTTACTCTATTTTATTTATTTATTTATTTGTTTATTATTATTCTTATTAGTATCATCATCATCATCATCATCATCATCATCATCATCATCATCATCATTCATTAATCCCAAATAAAAGATGGCATTTCGCAAGTCCCTTTTACGGATTTCTAATGATAAGAAAAATATTGTATTTACTCGTACCGTAATAAATAACAAATTCCTAAGCCATCATATATTTAACAATTATATATTTTATCTATTCACTTCGTGTAGGATAATTAACTTATTTTTATGAAGTTTGATTTAAAACGCAAGAGTCATTTTTTTAGAATTTAAAAAAAAATGTAGAGTTCTTAATATAATTAAACCCTTTCTTTAATTTTTAATTTAAAACTTTTGTAAAGGATTAATTTTAAATAACTTTTCTAGACGACAATAAGGTTGAATTATTTTTAGGAGTTATCTTTGTTAATTTTTGATAAGTGGATAAATTTTTCTAATCTTTCCTTAAGTACCTAGCAAGTTTTAATAAGATGAATATATTTTTAATAACTTATTTATATCTTTCTTATTTTAATATTTGATTTTCTTATCTAACCTATTACCTAAGTTTGACCAGTTAATTGTAGTTAACGAATCCTTTAGGGTGCCTAATCCCTTCCTTTTAGGATAATTAGAAGCCTTACCTAGAATTTTAGGTTGCGGAGACCTTAAAATGAAGTCTTTAATTGCTTTAATCACATAGTTTATAATAGGTGTCTTAATTCACCATAGAACTAATTAGGTGGCGACTTCTTTTAATTTAATCAGAGGTTTCCAATATGTTGTGTACTATTTTGACCTCGTGTTAAAATGGGGTATAACACAACCTCTTTTCAAAAATCTGATGTTGCCATTGAATTTGGAACGTAGTATTTAGTCTAGTAGCATATTTCGTTTTCCTTCATGGGGTTCCAAACGAATCCCAAGGGCTTGATCCGCAACTTTGCATTTTAGTAAAGTTGCTGGTACATAAAAAATCTGGTGTAACTGATTTAGCGTCCATGTGACCACTAAAGTGGTAGCCGCTTTATTGGTCCAAGCGCCGCTAAAGCGGAGGCTCAGCTGGCAGCCCACTACCGCTAAAGCGTACCTTGACCGCTTTAGTAGTAGGAGACCGCTTTAGCGACCCACTCTTTGCGCTCTAGTGGTGACTGCTTTAGTAGTCGACCCGTGCTCAAGTGGTGACAGCTAAAGCTGTCAAATCAGCACCGAAAGTATAAAAATTTCTTTTTCTCATTTTTCTTCAATTTTGAGACTTGGGCTTCGAGTTAGGAGTTTTTTTGATGAGTTCTTCTGGGTAAGCTCCAAATCACTATGTTAATTATGTTACTTCGATTATTGCCATTTAAAACCCTTTAAATCATAATTTCGGAAGTGGAATTTGAAGATTTTGACCCGAAAGGCCTAAAATAGTTTTTTTTTCAATCTAAATCCCGTTTTCACTTGGATTTTCTTCTATGACTTCCTTGGATCATGATTAAGCTGTTTATAAACAAAAATTTTAATTTTATCCTTTCTTAATGAAAACCCATTTTGAGGGTTCATTTTGATTCTGACTCAGAAATAGGCAATGTAAGTATCATTGGCTTTCTTTTGACGCATAGATTCTATATTTATACGTTTTAGTTGATTTCAAGGTCGTTTAAGAGGGAAAAACTTTGCGTGAAAGGTTTTAGGCTTGGATTTCATTGTCATAAGGTAGGTTATGACTTAATTTTCTTCAAACTAGGTTGGGTAGTTAATATTCTTATAATAGCATACTATGGGTATAGTAATGATCATAAAAATAATAGTATAACTGTTGTGTGTCTGTGTGGGGGCTTATATTATTGTTGTTGGTAATTTGAGATGATATTTATTGTGTGTAGCTTGTGGGGGGGACTTATATGTTAGTATTGGCTTTTTGTACGCATTTGGTTGCACTTTTCATGATAAAAATACCTAAGTTAGGGTTAATGTGATATTATTGATGTCTTACTTGAATTTCCCACTCTACTGGTACATTGCTTATACGTAATCATGGTTGGCTGATCTACTGAGTGAATTCTGAGTTCACTTGTACATCTATTAAATGGATTTTGAGATCTTTATAATGGCTTGGTTGTGAGCATTACATTCTCATCATACATACATTCATGAGATATTGGTGCCATTGTGGAAACACTGATTTCGACAGAAATGTGACATCTTTTACAAATCTCTCTATCGTAGCCCACGAATCAGAGTGGATATATAGATATTCATAACACGGTGCTTGGAACCACAAGTGATCCCAACCTAATCCATGAACTCGCATTCTTCTTAAGCAACTGATTTAGAGTATATAAAATAGCTAAATTATTATGCGAAAATATAATCATGACATAATCTGAGAAAATATAATACTGATACAATTTACAATCTGATAAAACTGAAGAGAGAACTAAAACTACATCACTGACTCTAACTGAAATCTATGAAGCCTCTACTATACTGACTATAGATAGCTGGGACATGACTTTAACTACCACTAATCAATACATAAGAATGATAAAAATAAAGTACATGAACAACATCTGGCTGGAGTCACAAAATAGAACTCATCACCTGCTGAATGGAGACTGCAATTATCTGATCATGATGTGTGGGCTACAACTGGCACCTACATTATGAAACAATGTAACCACACAGACGTATATATAGCTCAGTACTTCTGGAATGTACTGAGTAAGCGGAGGTGAATGCAACAAGTAAAACTGGTTGCATACGTAATCTTAAAACATGCATACTAAGTGTAAGTAGACTCACCAAGAGACTAAAATAAACCGAAGGCTGAAATATCTAAAAACATGAGTAACAACCATAATCTGATAAGTTGGTGAATCCCTACACTTAGTTTCTTAAAAACTTTACTTTGTAATATAAGTAGAACTAAAGCCAAAATACGGTAAAACATGCATATGTGAACATACGAAACCAAACATAATTATACTGAGCTGATCTGATCAACTGATGTCTGGGTGACAGAATGATTGAAATTTAAGAAAAGTGGATAGCTAGTGTCTATATACTGAATAGGTGATATATGAATACAGACTACTGAACAACATGAGATAATTGAGCATAAATGCATGAAATCTATAAAATTTGAGGATGCAAGACCAAGCATAAGCATATTTCTGAAATAATCTATAAACTGAAAGACTGAAATCTAATAACTAAATAACTAAGAATCTGTATGTTGTGGTAAAGCAAAATTGAACTAAGAATATATTGAATATTGTGCTGAAATTGTGGGAGGTATCATCTAATCGACATGTCCCAATCTTAGCTAATCAGGGTCCAAGTTGAAAGGGTGTCAGTACTATGCCACGGGTACTAACACTGGCTGTGGAGTCAGTCCTAAACTAGCGGGTGACCCCAAAGAGAGTTTCAGTCCTAAACTGGTGGGTGACCCCTCGAGTGTCATTCCTAAAATAGCGGGTGACATCTCATAATCCTACGCTGGCTACGTAGTTCTGGAACTTAGGGACTGTTCCTAAGGATCTAGTCCTAACTGACGGGTGAGCCCCCATCCCTAGGTTCTCTCGGTGCTAAATCCTACTCCCAACTGAAATACACTGAAACACTGACTGGTGTATGCACTGATAACTGATAAGATCAAGTCATGGTATTTTGAAAACAACAGTGCGTACAGATTCTGAAGTAATTGTAAACATGTAAATAATGTCTTAAACATGACATAAAACTCAAACTTTCGTTATAAAAGTGATAATCTGAATATGGGAATAAAATTATGATTATGTTTGACTTGCTACTTGAAAACGAAAATCATGTAAAATACATAGGTATCGGGTGTTCATAACCCACAACACTGAATGAGTATAAAGTACTATATCAAACTTGAAATACGGTAATAAGTGATTATGGTTCAAAGACCTAAAAGGAACAACGATTCTGTCATGATTATGATTACATTATTATATCAGTATTATATTTTCTCAAATTATGTCATGATTATATTTTTGATTTATATTAAATATCAGTATTATATTTTCTCAAATTATGTCATGTTAAATCCTCGATTTATATTTTATAATCTGCGAAAATATAATCATGACATTTCAATTCTGTACGCATAGGAACAACGATTTGAATTCTAGCCCAGAAATGTGGGGTGTTACATTTGGATTGAGTATTGAGATTGTATATGGGTTGTGAACCTCCCATGGGTACCACTTGAAAGCGTTGAGGATCGATAGGTGTATACGGAGGATATGCAATAGCCTTAGTCACATCACATCATCATTATCATCTTCATTGCATTTCATACATTATGTATCTTCAGTGTAGTACTTTTATGCGTAATTCAATGCATATCTATTATGTTCCTTTTACATACCTGTATTCTTGCTTATGTGCTATATTTAGAACTATTAGTGGAGAAGGTGTGAGCTACCATTTGAGACATTTTTTGATTGCAGGTAAAATTCTCAAAAGTATGTATCTTATTTTTTACTTTGCTCAGTCGACCTATGATACCCATTAAATACAAATGGATCGTACTCATTCCTAATATGGCCTTTAGGTGTAGATCCAAGTATGAGTGCGCCATGCGACAGCTGAGTTTGTGCAATGATCTTTGACATTTTGAGGTATTGGCCGTGTGCCTTCAGAGTCGACCTTAGACCTACTTCTATCCAGTTTATATCTTATTTTGTATTTAAAGACAAACTTGTAGTTTTCAGATCTTCAGTTGTATTTTGAGACTTTGAGTTGTATTTATATTATTCTTACACCGTGATGCCAGATTTTGAGATGATTTATGGTATTATTGTTATTCAGACTTACGTTATTATTGTACATGTATGGTCCGACTTCACTCTAGAAGTCTCGCCTGAGAATTTGTGTTATGATTTTTTATTACATATCAGTTTGTAATTGGCTTAATTGTCAAGTCTTAGCTGCGATATATGTCATTATGACTTTAGTTTTTTTACCGTGACAAATATACTAACATTATGTAATTATGTATTTTTTTCATCGAATAATATTGAGATGAGTAAATTTGAATTCCAAATTGTGCACCATATTGGACTCGGAGCGTTGTCATAACATGTGAACAAGGTATTTTGTCCAAGTCAAAAACTCTACATGTACAATTTCTTCTTTGAAGGTCCGTGGCAACATCACTATGCTCGTTGATAATGAACTTGTAATTGGCTATTTGATGGGTCAATAACTTATTTTTCGAATTGATGTACTTTGATATTTTTTTTTCATTGAAGGAACAAGTCTGTTTGGTGAGTTGACCAACTCTATACTCCTCTCTTGAAATAATTTTGCAAATCTCGTGTTTATTTCGTCAGATAGAGCGACAATGGGAAATTCTCTTTCAGTGTTAAACATTGCATTCACCGATTCCATAATATTGACGTCATAATATTATACCTATACAAAAAAATTACTTACTAAGACATAGTATTACAATAAAGTCAAACAAAATATTAAATTTATAATAATGTACCTATTTCTCTGGTAAAATGTGTTGCTTTATTTGTGTAACCCGATACGTTTGAGATGTTCAACTGCCTCGGATATCATATCCTTTGTTTTATTGAAATGGCCAAGAAACTCAACTCTATCATACGCCTTTGCTGCTTCATAAAAATGAGACACAACCTTTGAATTGTGAAAGTTATTTTGAATATTTTTCCCTAAGGTGCCTCATGCAACAACCATAGTGATTTGAAGGGTAGATAATTGAAACCATCTTTTGAATACTTGGATGCCTATCAGAAATTATACACAACTCATCAGTATCATCTACATAACTTCTTATTTGTTCAAAAAATATTGATATAAGGCATCACATTCCTTGTCCACTAACAAAAAGCCACCGAAAAGATGTGATTCTCTGCATCATGTGTCACCGTCGATTACAAAACTCCTTCATACTTACTCTTCAAGCATGTCCCATCGACGGCTATGACTTTCTCATTTATTGAAAGTAAAAAATTCAAGCTGCATAGGCTACAAAAAAAGTATTTGAACCTTTCATTTTCATCAACCTGCAATGCCGTCTTACTTACAGATTTGCAAACTCAAGCATGTAATGGCACACATCAAGCATTGCATACCGTGCTCCTGTGTTCCCCTAATCAAAGACTTCGCAATCTCCATGCCCTTATAAATCTTTCAATAATTCACCTTACAACCTAATTTTGTATGAATTTAATTGACCATATCTCTTATAGACGGGTCTTTGTCATTGGAGAAACTTTTTCTGAATTATTTACTTATGACCTTTGGTGTGGCGTATGAATTATAGCTCATAATATGCTCCAACTCACATGTGTTATACTTTTATAAGTTTTATTGTAGAATCTGTCAGAACTTATAAATTTCACAGCCTTCAACCACCACTTGCTCTCCAAATGTGCACATCTAAAGCAATACACACTATGCGAATTAATCACCTTCTTGAATCTGAAATTTCTTTCAAGCAAGCAATATGCAATGAAATGACTAGTTCTTCCTTATTCTTGAATGTAATTTCCTTGTAGAAACCTATTTCATCATCTTAAAGATTACTTGATTGTGTTGATTGAGAACTACCCTCTGTATTGCTCGCAATAATGACCGTAGGTATTTGGTCTTCCTCCATTTCATTATCTGAAATATTCATGTACACACCATCCAATTCATCATTTAACATATCTTGTTGGTCTTGTTCTACATTCTGATTCTCTATCAATTTTTCAACCACATACATCTTTAAAATGGGCCTAGCTGGATCACTCAGATAAGCATGCAAACAAACATGATCACTTATCTTTAAAAGTAGGACCCTCTGATCTTCAAGAGAGTTGTGCATGTAACTGATGACAAGATCTTTGAATTGACAATTTAGTCCACAATAGTTGATGATTAAGTTCACAAAATCATCATACAAAACATCTCTTTGAATCGTCTCTAATATTTCACCATCCTTCCAACACTAAATAAATCGATTGTTCTTCTCGATCCATTCACCATTATAATCAACTCATGTTATTATTGATTCCTTCATTATTTATCCTTCAAGAAATTTATTTAAAAAGTTAATAATGATAGTATAGTATATACAACAAAAAAGTTATATGCACTATCATTATCATTGTTTCAATAGTTGGGCCATCTGTAGCAACGAATGACTTATTTGTTGGATTCAGTTTCAGATTTTATCCTAGTGCTGTAACATGAATCCAATAGATGAGTCATCTGTTGGATTCAGCTTCAGGTTTTATATGAATTCAATAGATGAGTCATCTGTTGCAACATATGACTTATCTATTAGATTCAACTTCAGGTTCTATCCAATACTGTAATATGAACCCAATAGATGAGTCATATATTACAACAAATGACTTATCTGTTGAATTTAGCTTCAGGTTCTATCTCAATGTTGTAACATGAATCCAACAGATGAGTCGCCTATTGCAACAAATGACTCATCTGTTACAATAGATGACTCATCTGTTTCTATCTCAATGTTGTAACATGAATCCAACAGATGAGTCGCCTATTGTATAATAGATGACTCATCTATTAAATTCATGTTATAGAATCAGTAGCTTAATTCAACAGGTAGGTCATATGTTGCAACAAATGACTTACTTGTTGAACCACTTAACAGTAATGAAAACTATCCAACAACTATTGCAAATAAATACAACAACAGTTGGATAAGCAACTGAAAATTATTAAAAAAATAGACATACCCAGATGAGAAATTAAACTAAAAATTATTATTTTACTTATCAAAATCACTTATGAAGTAATGTCCAGTTATATACGAATAAAATTTGATCCAAAAATTTAGTCCAGTAGCAGTAGTAACGACAACAACAACAATAATGAAATGATAAGCAGTAGAAGAAAAAGATAATAATGAATAAGAAGAAGAGGATGATAATGAAAAAGAATAAGATGGTGACGCTGATGAATAAAAGCAGTAGCATCAATGAACAACAACAGTAGAGAAAAGCACCACAAGCAAAAAGAGAGAAAACAACAACAACAACAACCGCTTTTTTCCCTCAATTTTTAGTTATTAGGATTTTATATTGGACCAAAGTATAAAATAAAAAACTTAGAGTGCGATTCTCACACATGAGTCAAAATTTCTTAATCCATCATTTAATTTTTGCCACCCACACTCAATAATTAAGACTTGATGGCCTGCACCTAATTTTGAAACTTTTTAGTCACCCTTAATTCATTGTCCCTACTCACTCCGTTCCTTTATTACTTTTCAACTTGGAAAGAAAATATTTATTACTCGTCTATTTATATTAGGTCATGTTTTACAATCAAAATAATAATGTTTTGGGAAAATAATCAAATTTATCTTTTACTTTAGAAAATTGGCTAAATATATTCTTCATCATATTTTTGGGCCAAATTCATCCTCTTTGTCATACTTTGGGGCTAAATTTACCGCTTTACTTAGGAAAATTGACTAAATATATCCTTCATTATACTTTGAGACCAAATTTACCCTCGAGATCATACTTTGGGGTCAAATTTACCGTCGTTGTTAAGAAACTTTTCACATGTACCTTTTCTTTAATAGAAAAACCCAAATCAACATTAAATGCCCTATTTCTTAAAAGTAAAACACACCCTAATCTATCCCTCAGGACCCGACTCGAGCAACAAAGAAGATACAAATAAATATACCCTCTTAGTTTCGTTGGTTAAATTTTTTCAATGAGATTAAGTCACTGGATATTTATCAGTGCATATGCACATGCAAAATGAATCTTTATCAATTCAAACACAATTAAATATACCCCTCACTTAGTTCATGAATTCGCATCAGTATATAACTCATGATGAATGACACTTGACAGTCAAATGCACCATATTAGGCCCATTGGATATTTTTCTGGATGATTGAGTTAAGAGGTCTCTCTATGTACCAATCATGATATCTCTTCATTCTTTTTATACAATTTGAATCTACACAAATTTTTCATGATGTCTTTTTCTCAAAAAACTTATCCAGCTGATTTTAGAATCCAGATTCACATAGAATTGCATAGCAAATTTTGAAATTTGAACATAACTAAATAAGGGCAAAGTTTGTAATATATATTTTCTCTAGTTTCATGCTTTTGCGTTATGTCATTCCATTTTAAGTTTTGTTCATTTATAAGTAACTTACTAGTACTACATGTTGAAACAAAAGTATATTTGTTCATAAAAAAAAATCGACCAATAAAATTGAGGGAGGGGTATCTTTGTTTGTATATTTTTTATGGATCGGATCGAGCAGATTAAATTAGAGTTTTTTTTTAATAGGGTCATTTAATGTTGGTTTGAGTTTTTTTGTTAACAACGAGGGTAAATATGACCGTAAAGTATGACATCGAGGATAAATTTGGGCCCAAAGTATTACGAATGAGATATTTAGTCAATTTAACCATGAAATAAAATTTGACCCGTTGAAATTGGAGTTGTAGTTGAAGTTGGTGTTGTGTTTAACCATGAATATAAATTGGAGTTTTTTTTTTTAATTTTATGAGTGAAAAAAGTTAAAACAAGTTTTACTTATTTTTTACTTTTTTAAAAATAATTTTAACTAAAGTGAGATAATTTTTATGGCCAAACACTACTATTTTTTTTTTTTTTTTTTTTACTAAAATGAAATAATTTTTTGAAAAAAGTGAAAAAATTCTCATGGCCAAACACCTACTTAGTTTGTCATTTTTCTTTTTACACGCATTAAGAATCATAAGTACGAAGTAAAAAAAAGTAGTTTTACTAATTCCATTAAATTAATGGTACATATGAATACTTTCTCAACGACGGGAGGCAAATATGATCCAATAGTGTATCGAAGGGTAAAGTTAGTCAAATTTTTAAAATAGCGAGGTAAATTTGATCCTTTTTCCTTTTTATAGAAAAAGTGAGCCTGTCCATTTTATATATTGTTGGTTAGGCGTCACATACCTCTCGCTCATGTATTTTGCTATTGGATTTTAATATACGAGGTCGGGTTCTTCCTAGCCCTCATCAGGGAAGGACATGTGCAATTCTGCACGTAACTAAGGAGGTCGAGAGAAATTAAGAGGAAAGGTGAAAGTAGATTGAGCATGGTTTTGTAAAATGTGAAGGCTTAATATATAAGTAGCAAGAGTAAAGTAGTAATTTAGTATAGTCTTAATGAGTTATCAGTTTACTCAATAACCCAATACTAAACAATCGAAACTGAATTGATAACTCAATAAAAAAATTTATACAACTATTAAAAAATTGTTAATCCAATAACCCAACACTAATAAACCAATAAGATTTTTTCGCTTCAATTTATTGGTCAGTTTGTTTTTGCATACCCTTACTTTGTGTGTATTGCAATTAGATATTATACGAATTTTCACGATATTTTGTGGCGTCATCACTTTCTTGTTGATTCACATTCAAACAAAAATAGAAGAATAAAAAAAATAAATTAAAAAATCAAGCCGAACTTGCAGACAACCGAACTGAAATATAGTTTTGAAAGTTGAAACAACAAACCTAAAAATTGAGCCGAACTTGAAAAAAAACGAATCAAATTGAATCAAAATTTGAAAAAATCAAACCAAACTAGAAAAAAACTGAACCAAACCAAAAACCATAAAAAGGAATGCTGAAGAACCAAACTGAAAAAATACTTGAATTAATTTGGTTCAATAGAAATTTTGAAGAACCGAACCGAAAAATCGAAGGCCCATCCTGGTGAAATGTTGACATTTGACTTTGTTGGTTTTAAAAACTTTGCAGGGGATGGTAAGTATCAAATCGAGAAGATTGAAGGACCGAGATATGAATAACAAAAAGTACAAATGTAATCAATCCACTCCTCACTGCACTCTTGTTTCACTGAACAACAACAATGAGCGCCAGTCTCCTCTTCCCACTTCCAACAAAGTTGTTTTCGACATCCTCCACTGCCCCTTGTTCACGTTCAACACCGACCCTTTTCACCCTTTCCTTTTCTAACCCAATTTCCAACAACTCCATTTTCCTTAAACCCTCAAAAAGGCTGGAATTCAAAGTATTCGCGGACGATGGCGATGCTGATGGAGGAAGTCCAGATGACTATGAAATGGACGAAGATGAAGTGGAAGAATCAGATAACAAGAAGGATTTTGATGTTGATTATGACACCCTTTTAGGTGGTGTTTCTACTAGGGGTGGGGGTGATGATGATATTGCCATGGTGCATAGCAGTAGTTTTGTGTTTACGCAAGGATGGGATTCCGAGAAAATTGTTGATTATAGGATTAATGAAGAGGAGTTTCATAAGATTTGTCTTTTTGATTGTGATTTCTTCATTCGTAAACCACCTGATCCTGATAATGATGTTTATGATTTTCGTGAGGTTAGTCTCTCTCTTTTTACCTTGGACACACTCATTGGTTATTAATTCTTTGGTTATGTAAAGCTTCCTTTATTTAGATACGGGTAAAATTGGATAAACTTTATTAATGTCTTCTTCATAACGTGAAACACCACTTAACAAAATGAGAAGATAAGCACCATTTATTTTGAAATAGAGGGAGTAGGAAGTTAGTACTACATCATGCACAGTTGTATATTGAAAAGCGTATCATTTGGTTTTCTTTTTTATGGATAAAATATCTGCATTTAGGGTGTGTTATGTACAGGGAAAATGTTTTTCAAGAAAATAAGTCGGTTTATTATTTATTTTCTTGTGTTCTGTTCATAAGCAAAAAAATTGTATATTATCCTAAAAGCATTTGTATATAATTTAGACATATGCTGTGGGAGGTGGGGGTGTGGAAGTAGGGGCGTGGGGTGATGGGATGGGAGCTAGGAGGTGGGGGTGAAAATTAGGCGTGTTGGGAGGTGTGGAGGACACAATCGATGTGGAATGTCACTCGTGAAGCTTATTTTTCCTACTTCCTAGCCATTAGGAAAGTCATTTTCCTATTTACAAGGAACTTATTTTCTCTATAGGAACTTATTTTCCTAGAGAAAGTGTTTTCCAAATTTTCAACCAACCTAACATGAAAAGATTGGAGAACATTTTCCGGAAATGTTTCTTCCATACCGAACACACCCTTAAGCGCTTTGCATAGTGCTATAACAGTTATATATTTTCTCCGCATTCACATAAGTTGCTCTGTCTTCGAATTGCATATTGATGTCAGCACTTTTGATTAATCTCTTGATAAAATAGTTATCAAGGTTGTCCAAAAGGGATGACCTAGAGGCTGAGTCGTTTTTGTTTTCTTTTGGGTGTGGGGTGGGGTGGGGGTTGCGTATTTAACTATTGATCACTGTTGGAATAATAGCTTCCATACTTTGTGCCAATCTGCTCCAACCTTTTTGAGCGTGATTACCTTGGTAACCTGGGCTTGTGGACTAGACAGGCTGTCTGGTGGATTAATCCAATTTTTTTTAAAGGAAAAATAGGGGGTTTTCCTTTCCCTATTACATGGTATGTGAATTGAAATCCAGGTTGGATAGCCAATTTGAAAAAGTTTTTAAAGTTAGTCTGAAGGACTGCACCTAGTCCTTCCAGACCATGTGTATGTTCAACACGGGTAGGTCCGAAAATGAAAAAAATGTTATACCAAAGTTTGGGGTGTAGGTGATTTCAGATAGTGAAATTTGAATGTTAATTACGGTTTTAACAATGTATGTGCTAGCTAAAGAAGTATTATTTCTATTTGTTATGCAGATGTATGTTACACCTCCAGACACCGATATATACGCCATTCCCAAAGTTCTTGCACGAATGCCGCAGAAGGTATACTGTTTATATGTTTATGATTATGCATGTCATATAACTTACCTTTGAGTACTTATGGTTCAGATTACAATAAATTTAGTGTGATTAAGTAACTTATTGATCAAGAATATGTTTTCTCATGTAGTATATCAGGTGTGCAATGAGTGATTATGGGTGCTACAATGTGACAGAGCCTCCTATTGATGCGCCTAGAGATCCGATGTATAAATCCGAGAGGGAAGTTATGAAAGTATGGATGTCTTCTGTTTCAACTAATTAAACAATTGTTCTGTCACATGCTGTTTATGCATTTTATTTTTGCTAAAGATATGAAGCTTGTGAAGTAGTATTAAATTGTAATGTAAAATGTAAGCTGAACTATGGAATGAGCTTCCATCGAGATGTTAGAAAACAAGAAAGGAAAAAGTTCAAGGAAAGCACTTTTAGTATTCTTGTTTTGCTGCTTCTTTTTTCTTTTAGGAAAATCTTCCCCCTTAATCCTCTTTCTTGATTTGTCTTTGAATGGAGGCCCAAAACTTTGTTACCCTTTCTTGGGTGATCCTTTTGGAATTTTTTGTTGTTTAAGCTTTATATACTGACCTCTTGTACAACATCCATGTATCCTGGAAAAAAAATTCATCAAAATTCCTATGGTTGCATGACACAACTATGACGTTCAAGTACTTAATCCAAAACATTTCCTCTTGACTGGTATGATGGCTCTGTTCATTTGAGTCGGAAGGTTAAAATGTTTAATCGTGCATTCTATGGATTTATGGTCAGCGTGTCTCTGTTGCAGGTATTCTTGACAAAGCACTACAGGAACCGCAGGGCAGGTGATCCAGAATTTGCTCTGGATTTCGAAGAAATATACGTTATTGATTCTAAAACCAAATCAATTACAAGAGCCAAAGTAGTGGTAAGGAATCGTGACAAGTTTGATCTAATGCCTTTTCTTCTAGATTTGCTAATTTATGTGGATCAAGTGTTTTTCCTGATAAAGAGATCATCTTTTATTTCGTGGACATAGCTTTTTCATTTTCATCTGGCTGTATCTGCTGCCTGTTTAATTGAAGTTCCAATGCTGTCAAATGAGAAAATTGGATTGCTGATTCTTTGAAGATATGTTTAATAATTTATACTGCTCAACAGTCAATTCTAACCAAATTTTACAGTGCAAAGGAACATAGGAATTTGATGAAATGGGTGTGTTGTTCAAGGGAAAGGGTGTAGGGTTAGGAGGAGTTTGCATGGAAGAGGGTAAGGGTAAAGGGCAGAACCTGAAGGATTTAAGTTTAAATTTATTTCTTTGTTCCATGGAAGAGGGGAAAGAGTAAGGCTGCCATAACTGTCTAGCACTGCTTAGGGTTAATTGTTTTGTTTAGAGCAGGAGTAAATTAACAATTACTCTCCAAAAACATATATACCAGTCCCAAAAGAGCCATTTACACTTAGCTGATAATGCCAAAGGATTTCATTTTTATACTGAAAAGGAAAGGAGTATGTGTGTTAATTAACTGTTTGGACTATGATATATGAACTGATCTGGAGCTGCTTTCGTTGTATGAAGAAACACAAGGACAGACTCAGACAAATTAGAGAATGTTGATCCTCTTTCTCTACTCTTCTTTAGAATTCCTTAAGATTTCAATAAAATAGTCAGGTGGGAAAGAACACCTTGTTTAACAGCAGTTACCCTCATTCGTGATATTTCTGTTGGACTCCACATTTCCTACCTTTGCTTTCTCGTTGGATGACAATAAACTGTTATCCTTACTCCGACTGCTTATTCTGACTAATGACTTGCACTATAGATCTTTCTTTGTCCCATTCTTATGCTTTTCTTAAATGTCTCAATTGACTGAGTGATACACAATCAGTGATCACAGCTACAAAACGACACAGAAAATTTGGTTAAAAAGACAAGAATCTGAACCCCCCTTGGCATCCATATTTCCTAACAATTCTTTGTCAGCTACAAAGATTGCATTTTCTAGCAGTTTCTCTGTTTCTTTTCTTAGCTTTTTATAGCAGGACTTCCTTGCAAAACCCTTAAGAAGTCTACAGCAACAACAACAACATACCCAGTTTATTCCCACATAGTGGGGTCTGGGGAGGGTAGAGTGTACGCAGACCATACCACTACCTCAGGTGAAGTAGAGAGGTTGTTTCCGATAGACCCCCGGCTTAGAACCGATAACAGTATAACAAACACAAAAGCTAAGTGCAAAATAAACTAACACCGCTAGCAGCGAAGATAATACTACAACCACAAGATAAATATAAGAACTATCTAACTGAAATCATAGACATCACACAACACCACGAATAAAAACTACAGACACAAAAGACACAAAAGAACGCTTCCTTATTATTACCGACGCACTCCCACCCCCTAACTCTCTACCCTAATCCGCATACTCCACACCTTTCTATCAAGGGTCATGTCCTTCGTAAGTTGTAACTGTTCCATATCATGCCTAATCACCTCTCTCCAATATTTCTTCGGTCTACCTCTACCCCGCCTAAAACCATCCATAACTAGTGTCTCAGTGTCTCATACCTCCATACTGGAGCATCCGAGCCCCTCCTCATCACGTGCCCGAACCAACGTAACCTCACTTCTCGTATCTTATCCTCCACCGAAGCAACTCCCACCTTCTCCCGAATAATCTCATTCCTCACCCTAGCTTTCCTGGTAAGTCCACACATCCATCGCAACATTCGCATCTCCGCTACCTTCAACTTTTGGATGTGGGAGTTCTTAATTGGCCAACATTCCACCCCATACAACATAGCCGGCCGGACTGCCACTCTGTAGAACTTACCTTTATGCTTCGGGGGTACCTTCTTATCACATAAGACTTCCGAAGCGAGCCTCCATTTCAACCACCCTGTCCCAATACGATGCGTACATCCTCGTCAATCTCGCCATTGCCCTGAATCATAGACCCCAGATACTTGAAACTCTCCCTCTTTTGAATGATCTGCGAGTCCAGCTTCATCACCACTCTATCCTCCTACGACACCTCACCAAACTTACACTTCAAGTACTCCATCTTAGTTCTTCTCAACCGAAATCCTTTAGACTCAAGCGTCTGTCTTCAAATCTCCAACTTATCATTAACTCCTCCCCGAGTCTCGTCGATCAGTTTATATCATCCGCAAATAACATACACCAAGTCACCTGCCCTTGAATACATCGCGTCAAAACATCTATCACCAAGGCAAATAAAAACGGGCTAAGAGTTGATCCCTGGTGCAACCCTACCAGAACTGGAAAGTGCTCTGAATCCCCACCTACCGTTCTCATACGAGTCTTCGCCCCATCATACATGTCCTGGATCGACCTAGTGTACGCCACGGGCACCCCTCTAGCCTCTAAGCACGTCCACAGAATCTCCATCGGAACTCTATCATATGCCTTCTCTAGATCGATAAACACCATGTGCAAGTCCTTCTTCCTCCCCCGAAACTGCTCCACTAATCTCCTCACGAGGTGAATGGCCTCAGTGGTCGAGCGACCTGGCATGAAACCGAACTGATTCTCAGAGATATTCACGATCCTTCTCAGCCTCAACTCTAACACCCTTTCCCAAACCTTCATAGTATGACTCAACAACTTAATGCCTATATAGTTGTTGGAATTCTGAATGTCTCCCTTGTTCTTATATAAAGGAACCATCGTACTGCACCTCCACACTTCCGGCATCTTTGTCGTCCTGAAAATGATGTTAAACAACCTTGGTAACCACTCCAAACTTGCCCCACTAGTGCTCTTCCAAAAATCCACCGGAATCTCGTCTGGCCCCGTCGCCCTACCTCGCCGCATCCTGCGACTACCCTTGACCTCCTCAACCTTTTTCCGCCTACAATAACCATAATCGCGACACTCCTCAGATTTCTCCAAGTCCCCCAACACGAAACCTTTGTCCTCCTCATCATTCAAAAGTGTATGAAAGTAGGACTGCCACCTTTCCCTAATAAGGGCATCCTCAACCAACACTGTACCAGCCTCTCCCTTGATGCACTTCACTTGGTCAAGGTCACGAGCCCTCCGCTTCCTGACCTTGGCAAGCCTTTACAACTTCTTATCCCCTCCTTTCTCCTTTAATGCCGCATACAAGCTCTCAAAAGCTACTGTCTTAACCGCCGTAACCACTACTTTGGCCTCTCTTCTAGCAACCTTATACTCCTCATTATTCGTCTGTCTTTCTTCATCATCCTTGCTCTCCACCAACTTAGCATAAGCCGCCTTCTTAGACTCCACCTTCCTCTTAACCTCCTCGTTCCACCACCAGTCTCCTTGATGCTTTCCCGATCGACCTCTCGAGACACCCAACACCTCTTTAGCGGTCTGTCTAATGCAACTGGCAGTCGTCTCCCTTATACTATCCACATCCCCTTTACTCTCCCAAACATCCCTACTTCTCAACTTCTCCCCCATTTCCAAAGCACTAGCCAAAGTCAAGCTACCCCACTTAATCCTGGGCCGAGCCTCCGCACTCCTTTTCTTTTTGTCCTTATTGATAACCTAGTCCATCAACAACAACCTATGCTGAGTCAAAAGATTTTCGCTAGGTATCACTTTACAGTCTTTACATATCGCTCTATCACCTTTCCTAAGGAGCAAAAAGTTTATCTGAATCTTGGCTACTGAACTACGAAACGTGATAAGCTGATCCTCCTTCTTTGGAAAGCTCGAATTCGCTATCCACAACCCAAAAGCCCTAGAAAAATCCAAAAGAGAAGCTTTTCCTTCATTCCGCTCCCTAAAACCGAAACCGCCATGCACATCATCATAACCTCTCGACAAAGACCCAATATGCCCTTGAAATCCCCTCCCACGACAAGCCTCTCAGTGCTCGGGATGCTACTCACCACCTCATCTAAAACCTCCCAAAAGTCCTCCTCCTCGTCCAAACCTACTTGCGGGCCGTAGGCACTAATAACGTTCACCGTAGACCCTTCAATAACCAACTTAATAGACATCAACCTATCACTAATTCTCTTAACCTCTACCACCTGCTCCCTAAGTTCTTTATCTACTAAAATACTCACCCCATTTCTATGTCGCACGCTACCCGAATACCATAACTTATATCCATCCACATCCCTCGCCTTAGTGCTTACCCATTTAGTTTCCTGGACACACGCTATAGTAACCCTCTTTTTTCTAAGAATCTTGACCAGCTCTAAAGACTTACCCCGCAAAGTTCCTATGTTCCAAGACCCAACTCGCAACCTAGACGCTCCCTTATCCCACCTAGCCTTACTACCCCTTGCCCCTAACCCCAAACTCGATCCTAGCCCCGACCTAGACCCAACACCACCTAACCCCGACCTATGACATGACCCTAGTCTACTATCGCCAATCACAACCACTACGCAAATAGGGGAAAAAGGATGCAAAGAAAAATGAAAAGAGATAACAAATGGGATAAAGAAAACCAATAATATATGTAAAGCAACAAAACCAATAATACAACGCAAGCTTTGATAACCAACAATCAATAACGGAAACTATACTACCACAGTAAATAGATATGCTAGTAAACCAGGTCACAGTAATCAAGCAAGTAGAATAAACAAGTGACGCTGTTATGAAATGCAAAAATAAACAAGTAAATCGTCATCCACAAACAAGATAGTCAGCCAAGAACAACACAACCAGTCCCAACCAAATCACAAGAAACAAAAAAATATGACGAAGCTAGACTGAAAGAAGGAACTAAATATCAAAGTTTAGAGGTCACCGGGATACTCGTGTGTGCCAAGTCTTCTCCTCTTGCGTGCTACTGCTAGGTTCCGGCAATTTGATGTCGAAATTGGTCGCCGGAATAATGCCGCCGGACGTCTCTTGTGTATTGCCGGAATCTGGGCACCTGCTGTCGTTGTACCAACCTGTGTCATCCGGTGCTGCACACTAATACCGTCGCCGGAGTCGAGCCAGCGGAAACCCTAATCCCACCGACGATAGCAGTGACGAGAGAGAAAAGGGGAGGGGAAAAAGAAGGGGTTGGTTCAAGGAAAAGAAGAGAAGAGAAAGGAAGGAGGGAGAAAGAGGAGAGGCGGAGAAAAGGGGATGGTCACCGGCGGGGTTGTGGTTTCGCCGGCGGCTGAAGTTGAGTGGCCGGAAAATATGAATAACAGCGAAATCAGAGAACAAGTCGCCGGAGTTTCTGTCCGTCCGTCGGCGGCGTCGCGGCGTCGCGGCGTCGGTGGCTGCAGGGTCGTTTGAGAGAGAGATGGTCGTTGGCTGCTGCTGCGTTTCTGTCCGTCGAATTTTTACTGAAATTTAAGCATTTATTGTACTTTATAAAAATCATCTTGAACTCTATTTGTAAAAAGATTTGTAAATCTCCAAGAAGTAAAGTCCCTAAATATGCTGAGCATCTTATACTATTAGACTTGAAAGTTGGACTGTAATGTTAATGTATATTTGAAATGTAGTTTCTGGGAGAGATTAGGTTGGATAGAAGAATTTGTAAGGGAAAGGTTTGCAGTACTTATGAAACATACCATCATAATGATCCCAAATATTACTCAGCTTCTTCCAAATTTGTGTAACTAGTATAGAAATAATTTTTTCCTTATTTATTGGTTGCGTTTTCGTTTTCTTTTTCAATTTATCCCTTTAGATTGTTTATGCAGGATATAGTCTATAGAAGAAGGATAGGTTTGAAATGATTAAATGCATGGATTCATTGATAAAAAGTTGAGAAGATAATGTAGTTTTGATTGAAAAACTGGAGTATCAGAAATATTGAAATTTGTTTAGGCAGATAATGGGACTTGCCCCTTCTTTGACGTCTTAAATTTGTTTGAAATGATGACTTTGATATATATATTTCTGCTACTCCTTAGAAATGCAGTTATAATAGGCTTGCATTTTGATCTTTAAATATCAAAGTACTCTTCTTTGTGGGTCTGATGTGGAGATTTCTTGTTTTGGTAACTAGTAGTATCCAATGATACAGCTTTTAAATATGTTGTCCCTGATGTAACTGCACCATAGCTCTTCACAGATCCCTCTTTTTGATGATAGAGCTTATCAAAGCTTTATTACAGCTGCTGTAAGCATTATTAAAGTGTTCTATCAATTCATAAGGAAAGCATTATTTTTGTTGTTCTTTTGTTGGGAGGCACATCAAATACAACTATAGTTAGGTTGTCTGCAAAATATAGTGAAAGAAATTGTAGTGGACAAGAAATGATCTTTCTTTCCCGCCTCGCCCCACTCCAAGAAAAAAGGAAGAATTTAAAAAGAATAAGGAAAAATTAAACACTGTACTTTTCATGATGTAGACAATAAAAATTCATTGTATCACTATCCTTTATGTTGTCGTTGTGGTTCGAAGAATGAAAAATAGCTTTGTTCAACAAGCCCCTATGTCAAGTAGTAGACCAGCTATAAGAATGGAATGTTTGAACTTGAAGTTGTCTTTCACATTGAAACATTCAGAGTTAGAATCTTGAGCTGTATTAATGAACTCACAGTCTGGAGATGTCTATGTCAACCAGTATACCAGTTATAAGTACAGTTAGTGTAAGATTGAATTTGTCCCTAAAAGAAGCCCATAACATTCAGATATAGTATGAAGACATGAGGTCATATGGTTTGACTAGGTTAAGTGTTTTACGTTTTCCCCATTATTTGTAGCCTTTGGTTGCTCACTTTATTTATTGTTAGTTTTAAAAGTTTGGTTTGTTTTCCAAAAAATAGGTGACAGTTACTGGAGGAAGAAGCAGGGATAGGAAGAATGATTTACTTGTCATCCGTGATAATGGGAACTCATTCAAAATTATACCATCAGTGAGTATCCTGTACTTAAATTCTTTCTTATCTCTGTATTATTGTGGCTGTCTATCCATCCCTGATGAGCGAGCAATCATATTAATTTAGGAGGAAAGAGATGATTTTACCACTGTGATAGAGAAAGAAGAGTGGAAGAAGACCAGGCAAGACATGGAACGACATCTTAGTAAGCTAAGGGACTTCAGTGTTTCAAATTGGTTTTAGTTGGCCAATGAATACCATTCTCAGAGTTGCTGGACGGATTGAATAGCCTAATAGGTGCAGGAAATAACCAGGTTAATCCGAAGTTTCTCATGGTGCTGATAGAGTCAACGGCTTCCAAATTTCAGAATCGTAATCGTACATTGTCAGTGCCATCATGACTGGTGGAAATGATCTTTGGATGAAGGTTTAGGTTGAGCTTACATAGAAGGTAATGTAGCAAAGAAATTCATAGTATTTCCACTAGAATCAGTACATTTATGGCAAAACAATCACGTTCGTAACAAAGATGGTTGCGCATTTTGTCTCCTAATTATGAAAGCCGGAAGCATTGAGATATGCTGTAGCAGATGTTTCATTCAGCAGGTGCTGGTTGTGTACCAGCCAGAATTTCCCAATAGGTTTTAAGACCTTGATAAATTGGTGAAATTTTCCGCTCTACTGTCTATCGGAAACAGCAGCTCTACCTTTGCGGTAGAGGTTAGGTTTGTGTACACTCTACTCTACCTTCTCCAGACCTTACTTTGTAGGAATACACTAGGTATGTTGTTGGTCTAGGTTACAATTTGAGGTGTTTTTTCTGTCGGGCAAATGAAAGGGGCCTCATTTGAATGGAAATTTAAGATTTGTTTAGCTCAACATCGCATCAAACTAGATTGGCTCGAACCAAATAATCATCATCCCCACAGTCTAACAGCATACCTAGTGTACTTCCATCACACCTTCACAAGTAGGTTGTTTGAGGAGGATGGTGTGGATGTAGATTTTGATGTAGAGGTTTTAATAGACTCTTAAGACTTCGCTTCAAGCTAAGGCATTATAAAGTATGACTTAAAGGAGACAACAGGAGTGAAGAACATAAGATAATAAAAAGGGCACGACAAATCATATTAAAAAGGGAATATTAACTACAACTAAATAATATGATAATCGAAGTATAAGAAATATTAAATAGTTACGGAAGAAGAAGAATAACAAACAACAGTAACACCACGACGACTAGTAAAGAAGTTGGCAATCCTTGTGTGAACTGACAACAAAATCATCTACTATGGAGACTAGGTTGTAATCTATCAAAAAATGTTAGTAGCTCAATTGATTGTCTCATTGGTGAGGATTTGATTTCTTACCTTGTCATTCCCTCTCTATTTCCCTTTTTCGTACCACCAATATATATATATGTTATTAGAAAGGTTGTAATCTGCCCGGTTCAAACGAGTCTGAAGTCTTAACGGACAAGTTTTTTTATTCAAAATTTTAAAGGGGCATATGAAAATGAAAATATATCAAAACGGATAAGGTAAACACAAGTTTTTACCTTGTTCATAAAAAAATTAATGTCGTTAGTGAACCTGGTAAAGTGCAATGTAAAATTATGATTTTACCTTACAAGGTAAATAGAGTCACTTACCGTATTCTTTGACTGAAAAAATTGATGGGGGTTGGAAATTTAACGACACTAATGTTCTCCCTTTGTCCATCTTTATTTATTCACTTTTCTATTTTGGAATGACCAACAATACCTATCTAGTTTATGAAATCAATGGGTAATTTATCTATTTTTATCTGTTTTACCTTGGTATTAAATACAATACATTACTCATTGCATTTTTCAACGCAAAATATTTATTATATTCAAAGGGTGATATAGTAAAATTACCCATCTATTTATTGTCTCTTAAGACATGTCATGTAAAAAGTGAATAAGTATTTATGGACTGAGGGAGTATTTAATGAAAAATTTATTTCAACTGTAGTGCAAGGAAGTAATGTGTCCCTTACTTTATTAGTTTTCTTTTATAAACAACCCATTTCATTCATTTCTCATTCACATTATTTGTTTCTTATTCACTATTTGAAGAAACAAATAATGTGAATAAGAAATGAATGAAATGGATGGTTTATAAGAGAAAATTAATAAGGTAAGGGACATACTTTACCTTGTAAGGTAAAACAGTCTTCCAACCTTGCACTACAGTTGAAATAAATTTCTAGATTTTTTAGATTTTTTAAAAATCAAATTTAGTTGATTTAGAATTTTTAAACTAATGGAAAAAATTTTAGTTGTCATTAATTCGGATGACTTGTAATAAGAAAAGGTTTTACCATAAATATATATTTAATTAATTTTTATCTCTTAAATATTAGGAAAAATAGTCAAAAGATAATTTTATCTAAAACAAAGACTTTTAATAAGGATAAAAAATTCAAACAACATTTCTAAGACCTTCACTTTATTAATATATTAGAAATTCATTTCCCACCATTTAAATGACTTACATAATTAATATAGGGGATATAGTAATATTATTCTTATATTTATTATTTCTTAAGGGAGTAAAATGATCTAATGGACCTTTTATACTTGTCTGAATTTGTATTAGACACTTCTACGTAACCCTTTGTCATATGATTCTCCCAACCCATCAAAACACATCATTTTAAATTCTTTTTCCGATCACTCAACTGAGTGTGTAGCACAAACGCTGACACATAATTTAAAAAATAAATTTAAAATAATACGTAGAAAATAATGTGGAATAAAATTAAAAAACCTCAAAACCTTTATCATATTCTCATTCTCCATTTTTCATCTAGACACCCGAACTTTTTTCTTTTTCACTTTCTCCTTCGGTTTCACTAAATTGTTCGAGTTTTATTGTTTTTGTTTAATTTCAACCTATCTAATTGTTGTAATTATCTGTTGTTACTTTTTGTTCGAGCATTTGTATCTTTTGTTCGATTTTAGAATTGTAGTAGATTAATACTGAATTTGTTGAAATTTTTTGGGAGGTTGTGTTTTGTTTCGTGCCTAATGTTAGTGTAAGATGTTTTTGTAGTAGTATTATGCCTTCAATGACATATTTCATGATCTCGATTATATTCTAGGTTTTGTTTTTTGCAAAAGCACAATTTTGACTACAATTAATATTTTTTTTTTTGTCAATTCTCTTGGACATTGTTTACATCAGTGGTCTATTGGGACGTATCGGACATGTTGAAAAGAATTTTGGCACTTTTTTGCTTTTAAACATTAGAACCTTTTGCTTTTTTTAACTTTCAACTTGAGACTTTCTGCAGGTACATGCAAATTCACTAATTGCATTTATTTTTTTGTTACTGTACAAGCTTGATAAGTAAATGGCTTCAACAATAGTGGCATTTTATTTTCACTACGGGGGTTATTTTGTTATCCGATCCTGAGCCAAGGTATGCCATAGATTTTGATATCCTGAATATATTAGAATAGATATAAATGAGCTTCATTTTATGTTGTCTCAGAAACTAACAATGGAATTAGGTGTTGATAAAGTTAAAATCTTTGGGTATAGAGTTAACAAAAAGAATGGTTATTACATGTTAAATAATGATAAAAAAAGGGTAGTACGGCGCACTAAAGCTACCGCTATGAGCGGTGTTCGTGGAAGGGCCCCACCACAAGGGTGTATCATACGCAACCTTACTTTGCATTTATGCCAGAGGTTGTTTCCAAGGCTTGCACCCATGACCTCCTGGTCACATGGCAACAACTTTACCAATTACTCCAAGGCTCCCTTTACATGTAAAATAATGATGCTAATGTTTTAAGATTTCTTAATAATTTGAAGGATGGAAACTTTGTTGATGTATATGTGGTATATCAAAGTAGTACACCTTTAATTTTTGAGGATGAAAGTGAAGTGTAATTTGCCAAAACTTTGTCCTTAAAAATAGGATAGCCAAGTCTCCACAAGTCTATGTCTGACGTGGCAATCCCCCCCACCCCCCCTCACCAACTACCTTTAATTGTACATGATAAGGCTGATGTGTATTCATCTCAATCATTTGATGAAAATGAAAATGGAGTTTAAATAAAGATTAGCCCCCTAAGGCAGACAAAGAAAAAGAGAAAGTTTCTTTAGAACACTTAGATGAAAATCAAGATAATGACTTCTCCTCATACCACCTTCAAACTTCTAGTAATTCTGATATAGATCTTGATAAGTCTGATTTAAATTCTGATTCACTTTATGATGTTATGAAAACATTGATACATTGATTGACTTGAATGAGGAGCTGCTTTAAGCTAGACAGTCTAATATTCAACAAGGAAAAGACTGATATGATGAATCTAGATGAGATACCATCTAGTCTTATAGGTATAGATGCTAGTTTTAAGGACATTTATAAGAATAAAAGGGAAAGATCTAAAGGTAAATTGGGTGGGAATGATCCTTATTTTGATAGCTCAGATCTTGATAATGACATTAGTGAAGATAGAAATAATCAGATTTACCCTATAGCACGGGCAATAATAGATAAATAATCAAGAATACATGATCTTGATTTCTTAGGTGCATTAAACATGATTTAGAGCTCACAAAAATTGAAGAAGGAGGATTGACAGTGATATCTGATATGTAAAAAGTATAACATCATTTTTTTTAGTTAAATTTATTTTTTCAATTATTGTAGTAATTGATATTCAACACCATTTTGCTAATTTTTTTGTTGATAGGGTCTTCATATAGCACTTACTGATTTACTATCAAAAGTTGTGCATAGATGTGTGCTAGACATATAATTGCCAATTGGAAGAAGGAGTGAAAAAGTGAAGAAAGGAGGGGAAAATTTTAGCAGATTGTCATGGCATTATTTGAAGTCTACTTGCAAGCAAAACGTGATGAAATGAGTGAGTTATGACAAGGCATTGTGTAAGACTTGTTAAATTACAACAAAGAGGCATGGTAGGGCATTATTTAATAAAATACATAGCAAGTGTGATGCAGTTGAAAACAACATGTGTGAGACTTGAAACAATTGAACTTTTAGGTACTAGGTTCAAATCAATCATCAAAATATGTTAGAGGAAATAGTAAAACTCATGAAGAGGATGAATCAAATAAGAGAATTTTCACACCAACGACATTCATTACTTCATCATCAATGACATCTATTACCAAGATCACTTGCAAGTTCATCAGTTATTTCATGGACTTGCATACATTGAAAGAGACTTTTTCATTATTTATCCAAAATTTCATATCGCCGCACTCCATATCAACTAACGCCCTTTCAGTGGCTAAAAATGGCCTACCAAGGATAATGAAAATTTCATGGTCAATGTCACAATCAAGGATCACAAAATCGATCGGGAAGATAAATCGGTCTACTTTCACTAGCACACCATGTAACACCCCAACAAGTTTTTTGATTGAGCAGTCGGCCATTAATAACCTCATAGTAGTAGACTTAGGAGCCCCCAAACCCAACTTATTAAATATGACATATGACATCAAAGTTGATACTAGCTCCAAGGTCACACAATGCCTTTGCAAATTTGATCATCTTGATGATGCAAGGAATGATGATTGACCCTAGATCTTTTTTCTTTTCCACCATCGCTCTTGAAATGATAGAACTACAATTGTGAGTCAGTTCTATGGTTTCACAATCCACAAGTTGCTTTTGTGAGACCAAGTCTTTCATGAACATAACATATCTCGACATTTCTTGCAAAGCTTCTATCAAAGGGATATTTATAGCTAGGTTACTAAATTCTTAAGGAATTTCTTAAGCTTGGTGTCATCATTTTTCTTCTTGAGCCTTTGTGGGAATGGCGGAAGGATTTTAATTTGTGGTAATGGGACACTTTGCGGTTCATCCCTCCTTGGATCATTACTATTGTCTTCTACCATCTTTGGTGTCTCATTAATCTCTTCATTTAGCTTGGGAGGACCATCATTTGGTTGGTCCACCCGCTTTCTCTTTGCATTCTCTTTCTTACTACTCGCTTTCTCTCCGGGGTCTTCACTTAGATCAACCACATCCTTTCCAAGAGTTTTGCCGCTTCTAGTGACAATAGCCGGTATGTGAGCTTCATGTTTTGGGTTTACCACCATACCACTAAATTGTACCCCTTTTTGTTAAGAATTAAGTTGTACCACTATTTGGACTACTTGCGTTTCCAATTTTTCAATGGGTGCCGGATGAGATGTAACTATTTAGTTGAGTTGAGAGAAATCACTCTTCGTTTCTGTTAACATTTTGTCGATCTACTCGACTCCCCTTAAGATTCGAGATAGGGCATTTTCACTCTTGAGATTTTTTGGAACTATGGAATTTGAATCTTTTCTTTTCGACCATTCATAAGGGTGCATGTACCCCTCTCTATCATGCAATCTCTATTTTTATATTTCTTATTCTGACCTTTATTCCCACCTTGCCTTTATTGGGCAAGGCGGAAAACCCCCAAATAGTTCAACAATGCCATAACTTCTTTATTAAGCACACTTGCCTCATCATCATCACAAACACTAGAACCCTTGGACACAATGGCATTTATTACCTTAGTTGGAGTCCCCATCACATATTTGGTAATAAGGTCAAGTTGGGTCATCATCTTAGTCAACTTAACATTCTTTTCTACCTCCATCTTCCTTTGCGACTCTTGAGAAATATGTGCAATGTCAAATGGGGAGCACACTTCAATAAACTTTTTCAAATGCAAGTTCAAATCTTCCTGCTCTTTGCCACTGAATACTTTCATTTGTAACAAGTGGAGCATCACACTAGTGACATAAAATACTCATTTTTCCTCGGTCGGTGAGATGCGGATGGAACTAGCAAGCCCCGCGTTGCAAAGATGATCCGTGTCTTTATTTTCAAGGTGTCCATTGAATGAGCTCATGATGTTATGGACACAATTATATGCACCTACCAAAAAACAAAAACAACAAACCAAGCAATCAAGACACTACGGGTAGCCCAAAGTTACTAACAATACCACTAAGTGAAAACTATGTTTTACTCCCCGCAATAGTGCCATTCTTGATAACGCTCAACATATACCATAGATTCAATGCAAGGAGATCGTTGTCAATATATACCCAACATGAGTCGAGGTCGAATCCTCGAGAAGTGAGAACAAGTTTTCAAGACCTACCTGTGTTGAGAGATAACTTAGGAGTTTAACTCGCAATGTAAAACTAAAACAAAACATGAAAGTAAATTAGGGTAGGGGGAGACGATTTGATTTGGAACTTTGTTGACAAAATGGCATAATAACACCAATATGAGATTGGACAATTTATGAGTAAATCAAGTTAAAAGGAACCTTGGGGTTATACTATCCTAGGGGTTATTCATGTATGGGTAATTGAGAGTTAATCCAATTCTTAGTCAAATGTTTGGGTAGGCTAGATTTTAAATCATAGTGTTAGTCTTTCAATAAAACACTAAATTTCACTCATGAATTCTTTCGAATAGCTCATGAGCGCGCCAAATTTATCAATCCAATACCTTAACTTAGCATCCCTATTTCTAAGATAATGCTTATGAACATAGCTAATTCATATAACATCCTTATTTCTAAGATAATGCTAAGGAAGAAGCTAAAATCAAATAGGTGTTCATAATTACTCATCACCCACATCCCTCTTTCAAGGATGATGTAGGATCCAAGCCAATTGGGGTTTTCACCCATAATTCTCAATTCAAGCATAGAGTAAGAGCAAAAACCATCAACATTAACTAATTATTCGGACTAACAATCAACACCCATACAATATAAACCACCTAATCAAGCTTAACCCCAAGATAGAAATTTAGCTACTCATGAATTTAAAAATAAGAGGATTACCCAAATTTGCATTCAAATCATCCATTGAAGAGTAAAATAAGAGCAACCCAAGTTTCAAATTCAATTTACAATTAAAGTCTCACTTGGAATTTAATAAATAATTGTTTTTCTAAGCTCCCAAAACTGAAAAATTGCATAAAGAATGATGATCTTTTGAAAGGGTTTAACCCCTTAAGGTTTTGGGATTTAACTCTGCATAATTACCATTCTACCCTTGGAACTTTTCTGCCCTATCACGATCGCCATCTGTTGGCTACAATCGCGATGATTCTCTTGCGACCGTGCTTTGGTTGACTTATTGACTGTCGCGATCACGACCCTCAGGTTGTGATTGCAACATCTGAGGGTCGACCCCTAGGCTTGATTTCCATCTTCGATCCTTCCAGCTAAACCTGTCAAACAGGCCGGTTTGACCCGATTTGAACCGACCCATTTAATAAACCCAACCCAATTTAACCCCGCCCGATCAGCCTACGGGCTGTAGGGTACCAGGTCCCGGTCTGGGCCAATTTTAAAATTAGGCCCGGTTAACCCGGCCCAGACCAAAAGTGGTCCAGGTCCGCCGGTTAACCGGCCCGACCCAGACTCAATTTTTTTTAAATCAGATTTTATTTAAATTGGACCGTTGGGAAAATATCGCCGTTGGGCCCAACGGTATATGACCGTTTGGGCCCCAAAAATGGCTATATGCCCTTTTTAATAATAATTTTTTTTCAATTAAAATATTTTTTTAAACCCAAATTTTTTTCTATAAATACCCTACACTTTCAAATCATTTTCCACACAATTTTCATTCTCTCAAATCTCATTCTCTCTCAAATCTCAATTCTCAAAATTCAAATATTCTATATATTTCTTAAAGTGCTCAATTTAATTTTTTAATTTTACAATTACAAAGTACGAGCGGAAGTTTCTAAAGTCGCAACCTTTGGATACTTCCAAAATTTGATATTGTCGTTTCATCTCTTACTTTTAATTTTTAATTAGTGTATTATTTGTTGAATATTTAATTTTATTATATTTGTGTATTTTATTTTTTTTTTAGTTTGATTTATATTATGAATAAATTAAGAAACTTCGCCACTAAAAGTGTAAATTTTTTTTATCCCGAAAGTGTTAGTGGTAGTAAAAAGTGAATTATTGGTGATAAAGGTAGTTCAAATAGTAGATATACCCATGTGCCTCCGCCTTCGGTACCGCTTAGTTAATCTTTTAAGGAAGAAGTAGGTGTAGGTGCTCACGATATAGATTATGTAGAAGCTCAAGAAAATTACGGTATAGAAGAAGAAAATGAAGTAGATGCAGTTGATTTAGATGAAGATGATGAAAATATTGGTGAGACACCCGCATTAGAAAATGCTAATATTAGATCTGAATCGGTTAATCACCCTCCCCGTCCTCCCCGTGCCCCAAGAGCTCGTAAAAAAACTAGTACTACATGAAAATTTTTTACACGTATATCAGCTACTGAGGTACAATGCAATATTTGTCAACAAATATGTAAGCATAAAAGAGGAGGCAAACAAGGGGGTACGGGTACGTTAATGAGACATATAAGTGATAATTACGAAAGAGAGTTATTTATTACAAAAGGTGGTCAGGATATTGGTGGGCCAACACAAACTAGAATGGACCCAGCAACCAGTAAGGTAATTAAGAAGTATAATAATTGAGGGACCGGAAAGAAATATCAAAAATAGTAGCTGTGGGTTGTTTACCTTTCAGTTTTCCTTCTTCTGATGCTTTTATTCATTATATTCAAGCAATTTATAATTCAATGTTTAATGGTATTCCTAGAAGTAATTGTCAGGCCGATATTTTTAGACTTCATTCACAATATGTTTTTTATTTATCTACATTGTTAAAAAATATTCAATGTAGAATGGCTCTAACTTCTGATCTTGGTCATGCTTTAATAAAAATGATTATTTAACCATTATTTGTCACTGGATAGATAGTAATTTTTTTATGCAAAAATGTATTCTAACTTTTTTGTATGATGAAGATCGTAAACATATTGGAGAATTTATTGCTGATTCGATTGGTAAAGTTGCAGAATTTTATTGTATTGAAAATAAAGTCTTATGTATTTCTTTTGATAATGTTTCTAACAACAAGATTGCTATTACAAAGTTAAAAGCTAGGTTCCTCTGTCGTTACCTGAAATATTTCATGTTAAGTGTGCTTATCATATATATAATTTAATTGTAAGAGATGGTCTTGAATTTTTTAATCTTTATATTGAAAAAATCTGGTTTGTTGTTGGTTTTATTCAAGAAAATAATCGAAGAAAAAGATTTAGAGAATTTAAAGTTAAATGTGAACAAAATGGACTTGCACCGATATTGATGCCTAAAGAATGTGATACTAGATGGAATGCTACCTATGATTTTTAAAAACTTGTCATACTTATTTGTTGATTCATTTTAACCAACATTGTGGTTCATTTGGTGATTCGGCTGAATGTATGCTACATGATTTTGATTGGGCGGTAATTGATGATCTTGTTAAATTTTAAATTTTTTATATAGCTACGATTGATTTTTTCGGTGCTTATTACCTACTGTTTGTAATATTTTAGCATATATAGCTGATATTTTTGGTTTGTTGAAAGAATATAAGAATAAAGAAGGTTACAAAGAAGTTGTTGGTGCTATGTTTGCTAAATTTTAAAAATATTTTTTTTGGTTCCCCCTATTTACTTGGTATGTGCTATGCTAAATTCGTGTATGAAATATACTACTATGTGCCACTTTAGTACTCTTATTTATTCGAACTTAGAGATAAATATTAATAATGATTCTGATGCTGGAGAACACGAACAACCATTTGTGGACGGCTATAGGTGATGCGAACGCTTACATAGATAAATTATGCTGATTTACTTGATTTAGCTGTACCAACAAATATCGCTCCAACTATCGCTTCTCATCCTCTCGAGGAGCCATCATCTTCTAAAAGGCCGGCACATAATGGTTTTCCTGATCACTTTTATAATTCAAATTGTTGGAACAGTGTTGAGGCGAAAACTTACACAACAACTTATCGGGAAGAGCTTAAGTATTATCTTTGAACGCCGCTAGAGGATCGCAGATGAAGGATCAACGCATTAGATTGGTGTAAGAATAATGAAACACAATATTCTGTGCTTTCAAGATTAGCTAGAGATTTATTGAATGTTTCAATGTCAATTGTTGCATTGGAGAGCACTTTTATCCAGGGACAACAACAACTTGGAGACAGCCGACACTCATTGGAAAACAATGTTATGAATTTTCTAGTTTGACTTAGAGATTGGATTAAGGCGGAACGAAGAAATCAAGGAATAGAGGTGGAGCCGAAAAAGGAACAGAAACTTGAAGAAATTATGACTTCAAGGGAGAACTTAACAGAATTAAGTCCAATGCATAGTTTTGCCCCCATTAATTTTGACAATCCTATGCCTGTTCCTGTTAATATTAACATGGATGAGTTGGAAAAAATGATGAAAACTTTGTAGATTTTTCATTCATGTACATTATAAATTTTGAATCATTTTGCAATCAATAAAATATAACATTCATTCACTCCTTACTTTGTAATTTTTTTCATTTAATGATTTAAATTGAATTTCTAGTTTAAATTAAATACTTAGTTTTAATATATTACTAATTTACTATCAAGTTTTACACTAAGTAATAGACAATTAAACATAACAAACATATAACCATATATACACACAATGAAAAAATAAATTTCTTTTAAGTTTAAAACCCCAAGTATTATTAATTTATTATATTAAGTAGCATATTATTTAAAGTAGTACATATATCGAATGGTACGTATATATGTGTATATATAGAGTATAGACTCTAAAGTAGTATATATTTAAGGTATAAATGTGTATATGTTTTATAAATTAGTATATATATTATAGTATATATCTTGAAGTATATGTTTTATTTGTAGTACGTATATTGAATGGTACGTATATATGTGTATATATAAAATATAGACTCTAAAGTCTAAAGTAGTATATATTTAAAGTATACATGTGTATATGTTTTATAAATTAGTATATAACTATATATAGTGTGTGTGTATATATTGTAGTATATATAAATTAGTATATATCTAGTAGTATATGTTTTATTTAAAGTAGTACAGATATTAAATGATACGTATATATGTGTGTATATAGAATATACAGTCTAAAAGGGTATAAATTTAACGTATACATGTGTATATGTTTTATAAATTAGTATATAACTATATATATAGCGTGTGTATATATTATAATATATATAAATTAGTATATATCTTGTAGTATATGTTTTATTTAAAGTAGTACATATATTGAGTGGTACGTATATATGTGTATATATAGAGTATAGACTCTAAAGTAGTATATATTTAAGGTATACATGTGTATATGTTTTATAAATTATATTGTAGTAGATATCTTGTATTATATGTTTTATTTAAAATAGTACATATATTGAATGGTATGTATAGATGTGTATATATTTTTTATAGACTCTAAAAGAGTATATATTTAACGTATACATGTGTATATGTTTTATAAATTAGTATATAACTATATATATAGTGTGTGTATATATAAATTAGTATATACCTAGTAGTATGTGTTTTATTTAAAGTAGCACATATATTGAGTGATACATATATATGTGTATATATTTTCTATAGACTCTAAAAGAGTATATATTTAACGTATACATGTGTATATGTTTTATAAATTAGTATATAACTTGTAGTATATGTTTTATTTAAAGTAGTACATATATTGAATGGTACGTATATATGTGTACATATTTTCTATAGATTCTAAAGTAGTATATATTTAAGGTATACATGTGTATATGTTTTATAAATTAGTATATATATTGTAGTATATATCTTGTAGTATATGTTTTATTTAAAGTCGTATATACATTTGACTAACGTATAGTCGTATACATGATTACATGTGTAATTGTGTATATATTTTTTAAATTCTAACGTAGTATGTACTATATATAGTGTAAATATATTGTGTGTATATTGTTTAACGTATTTAAAATGTATATAGGTGGGTATATATAGTGTATATTGGAGAAAACATATTATTTTTTAAGTTTTGACCGATTTTTGGCTGGGTTTGACCGGGTTTACACGGGTTGGAACGGGTTAGGTTTATTGGGCCGGTCCCGGGTTGTTTCTAAAAATATTACTGTTGGGCCCAGAATTGGCCCAGCTTGTTTAGCCTGGCCCAGATCCGGACCGGCCCACAACCTGTTTAAAAGAGACGGGCCAGTTTCGGGTTGACCCAACCCAACCCGATTGACACCCTTACTTCTAGTTCACATTTCTTATTTTCCACCTTTGGATTAGCTCATTTTCATCAAGTTTCCTACACAAATCACAAATATTGAAAATTAATGCCTTTTGATAAAGAATTAGCCTTATGTACACAATTATTTCATCATAAGATGCTCGAATTTGGATATAAATGAGTTGGAATGCTTTGTGGATCATGCCAACTACCACCATAACTCTATAACATATAACAACTACGGGGAAGGAGAAATTGGCAAAAAATTGCAAAAGCTAAAAATCAGACCAAGAATTATTAAAATAAATAAGCTCAATTCTCAATAGATTAGATATAAATCATCACAAGAAAATATAGGAGTATGTGGTCTTGCAAGAAATCAATAATATCAATCCACCCCCTTACTCAGGTATCACAAAAATGATAAAGAATAAATAATGATCAAACATGACGAAAACTAGCCCACACATGGGCATAACAATGATAATAATCTCTAAAGTAAATAACAAGATTCACATAAGCCCACACTCGATCAATACGATAAATAATAATCTCAATAGATGAATCTCATGATAATATCCCCAACCCATAGCAAAATTTACATGAATGGTTAACTATCAAAATTGGTCTGAATAAAGTTAAGCCATACCTTAGCTCAAAGGCCAAAACACGAGCTTGGACCCTTCAACAAGGAGGTTTTCCTTTATGTGCAATCTTAGAATGAACCCAATCTATATAAAACATAATCTACACATCTAAAGGAGTATAATGATGCCTTTATTAGCTACTTTTATTTCGAGTCTAATTTTTTTTTTTTAAATTAACCCTAAAGTAAAGAAGGTAAAATAGATTTTTATTAAAGAATAATGTTTTTGTTACAATTAGGATTCTAAACATAAAAATCCATTGAAAAACAAGTTGAAATCTAGTTTTAAATCATTGAAAACCATTTCTCACTTTATAGGGTAAAACTCTGAATTTCCAAGTTTAAGATCCGACTTTTGAAGTTATTTTTGAGATGAAATAAATGGGTAATGATAGAAATAATGCTAGGAAGAATACAAAGTTGATGAAAAATATCATTCGAAATTGGTAATGCCAAGGTATCAAGCTCAAAAATAGATAAAAATGGTGAAGAATCACGCAAAAGTAATTTTTGTATAATGATCACTGCCTAGGTAGTCAAATGATTGCCTAAGTAATGTGCCCAAAGTAGAAAGACTACCGCTAAGGTGGCAGTAGCATGAAACACATGTGCATCACTTTGGCAGCCACGTAGCTGCTAAGGTGGCTAAACCCATCGCTTTGGTGATGGTTGCAAGATTGGTTGTCTCTACTAAGACGATCCTTTTTCCGCCAATAGGGTACCACTAAGAAGACAAAAAGTCTGTCTAAGAGGTTGCACCAATTGTTTTTAAGGCTGAAGTATGAAACTAAAATGGACACCAAGTGGACCCTTGAGATTTAATTAAGATCTTGCAAAAACGAACCAATAATGCTAATTTCGATTTATAGACTCAATCAAACCATTGGGTTAATCAAAGAGATTGCTATCAATAATTTAACCCCTGGAAATTCTTTTAGGCTAATTTAACTAGTTTCTAATCTAAAATCTTAAAATTCAAGATAAAACCTTGAAATCCAAACCAACCATGCTAATAACCAAAAATTGACATTTTAAATCTAATGAGACTGACGTTATCACCATCTGACACTTGAAAGACAAAATATTGACAAAAGTAAAAAATAACTCTTTAATGACTACTCAAAACCTCAAACTCACATAAATCACTTTTGAATGCTTCAGGGGTCGTGCCAACAATCCCTACAAGTCATAAAAACTAGAATAAGGCAAAACTAGTCAAATAACAAAAGAAGCTAAAAATCATAGGGTTGTTCCAATTTAAAAGAATGAGGTGAGTTTTTAAACAAAGTAGAGGATGATTTTTTTCTCTAACTGGTTGTGCGCATGGGGATTCTTTTGCTATCATGACCCAAAATCCAATGGTCATGATGGTACTTGTCGCGTAAAGCCTTGATAAGTAGTCTTATCTTCCAAATGGATATGAAATTAGAAAATAATATCCAAACCCAGGGAAATACTCTTAGAGAGGAGTCAAACCACACAATAAAGTAAGATTGAAAATACATAGACAAAAAATACCATAAGAATATCCCAAAACCTGGTGTCAGTGTATAGATTGACTCATACAACTCGAAGTCAAACATATGTATAGGATATCCAAAAAGGAGCAAACTCTATCACTGAATACGAATAAAGACAAAGTCTAGATAAGAGAAGGTAGTAGTTAACCCCTGATGCATAGATCAACTGCTACCTTAGATGGACTCCAAGTACCGCCTAAATTAACTCCCGTGTGGCACATTCGTACCTGGTTCTGCACCAAAAAAGTCCAGTAGGGGTGAGTACGGTTCACTTTTTCTCAGTAGGTATCATAGGTCGACTGAGTAAAGTATAAAATAAAGCATATAAAATACACACTCTAGGCACTTCACCTATAATCAGAAAATATCCCAAACGATAGCCCATACCATCTCCATTAACAATTCAATAATATTTAAATATACCTCACACGAATATGATAAGGAAATACAGGTATAAAGGTATCACACATACAAGTATGAAGAAAGAAATACACATAGATGGATATAACATCAAGGAAGATAATGCAACACAGAAAGAGCACAATGTATATAAAATGCAAAGAAGATGAGGATTATGATGATGATGATGTGATGCACGAGGTATTTACATAAACTCCGTATACAACTATTGAGTTGTTCTCCTGATGTAGGACCTACGGAGGGTTCATCAACCCATATAGAATCAATATCTAATTCAATATCCATAATTTCTCTTCAACAAATACATTCGTAGTGGGTTTTTACAGATATCACATTTTCTTTCAGACAAAGCAAGTGTTTCTAGTATTTTCATGATGGTACCTATGTTCTCTGAATATATATGATGTGAGGATATAATGCTCACAATCAATCAGAATGAGAATTTCCATAATCAACCAATATACCAATCATGTGAGCCAAAGTCCACTCAATTTTTCAACCATACATGAAATACACTGTAATTCGTATGCTAATAGAGTAAATACACAGAAATATGCCTTTGATACTATGTAGATTCCCATTAGAATTTCTCATCAAACAAGACACAACCAAATATACATACAAAAGGCAACCAGCATCATATAAGACCCTACACGGTCATATATAATAAATAGTGTCTCACTCGGGCACAAAACGACAATAAAGCCATTTTCATGATTGGTTCCCACACCCTTAACATAATTTTATACCAATATTAACCATCCAACCCAGTTTGAAGAATTTTATACCATAACCTAACTCAAATGTTGAATACTGGACCAAACAACCTTCTTCATAGAGCCTTTCCCTCATGAACAAACTTGGAATCAACTAAAACATACAAATGTAGAATCTATGCATCAAAATAAACCCAACGATGCCCATACTGTGCACTTTTGGATTGGAGTCAAAATGGACCCCCAAATGGGGTTTCGAAAATGAAGGGTAAAACCATACCGTTATTCCAAAAAAATATATGCCTTGATTAAAGGAAATCATGGGATAAATTCACGTGAAAATTATTTGGAATTGGGTTTAAATCTAAGAATTATTAATTTAGGATTTCTGGGACAAAATCCCAATTTCCACCTTAGAATTTATGTTTTAACAATGTTTTAGTTAAGAAAATCAAAGAAAACAAGAATTTGGAGCTTACCCAAGATTGAAAATGGAAGAAATTTCTCAAGAACTCGACACACCTAATCTCTAAGTCTAAAAAATGGTGAGAAAAATGAGAAAATGGGTATATAAATAATCCTAGGTACCGTTAAAGTAGACCCTGGTCCACTTTAGCAGCCACCACTAAAGTGCCTAGGGCCACTAAAGTGGTACCCACGCTCAGGTGCAGGCTCGCTAAAGCAGGCCCTAACTGCTTTTGGAGGTTGGCACTAAAGCGCCCGGGCTACCGCTAAAATGATACCTGGCTGTTATGCTAGGGCTGTGAAGGAAAATAAAATTCTATTAGTGATGAAAATAGGTATATACAAGATTTATAGAATGATGTCAGGCCACTATTTGTAAACAACATATTTATCTGGATTATATGTACATAATCCTTGAGATACCGATGTCATTAGTGTAAAAGCATCTAATACAACTCCAAAAAAAATTGAAGTACATGAATCTATCACCGAAAAGAAATAAATACAAACTAAGATAAAAAGAGGTGAAAAATCTATTTTGAACTCTAAAGATCAATAGTACCTCAAATATCAATTACAAATACGATAAGATCAATCATCACGGGTCTCACTTATACAGAGATATGTACTGAAAGGGCACAGAAGTAGTAGTGAGTACTATCCATTTATACTCATAGGTATCATAGGCTGACTAAGTGAAGTAGAAAACTAAATAAGTAAAAGATACTTTGATAATATTCCACATGCAAGCAAAAAAATTCTCAAATGGTAGCTCATACTATCTCCACTAGATATTCTACAATATAATGTCTAAAAAATAAACTACACATGATATAAATATGGGGAATCTAATTACACGACAACAAACACATAGAAAAAAATGACTGATGCAATGAAATGCAACGATGGTGGGACAATGATGAATGATTAAAAGCCATCGCATAACATTTTAGATGCACCCATTGATCCTTAGTGCTCCAACTACGTTTGTTACATTATCCACCACTAAAATGCTAGTTTTTCCTCCAACCAAAAAGAAAATACTTGATGCGGTAAAAAGCTGAGGATATTTACGTTGCATATAGGACTCGACCTTCCAAGAGTCGCCTTAATAGGGTGATGTCTTCACTGGATCATAATATTATTAATCCTCAACTTCTTAGTCAACATGTCTAGGATAATAATAGGATCCTCCTAGAAGGATAAATCATGGTCTAATGTAACAAAATCCCTCCAAATCACATATGCATCACCTAAATGGTACCTCTTTAATTTAGAAACATTGAATATAGGATTGATAGTAGACAGATGTGGAGGCAAAGCTAGCCTATATGTCACATCACAATACTTCCCAAGGATCTTAAAAGGGTTAATGAACTCAGACTAAACTTCCCTTTCTTTGCAAATCTCATCACAACCTTCATAGGTAAAACCTTCAATAAAACTTGATCACCAATAATAAAGGCAATATTATAGGTTTGACAGTCAGTATAACTCTTTTGCCTACCCTGGGCAGTCTCTAGTCTCTGCTGATTCAGTCTCTCCTTATCCATCAAATCCCTCAATAAATTTATAGCTAATGCCTTACCTCAAATGACTCAAACTATCCCACGAAGGATCTATAGCTATACCCATACAAAACCTTAAAAGGTGCCATCTAAATGATGAAATGGAAACATATGTTGTAGGCAAACTCCTCTAAGGACAAAAGCTGATCATAATGACTATCAAAATACATAACGCACAATCAAATCATGTTCTCTAGCATATATATTGTCCTCCCAGACTAACTATCTATATTAGGATAAAAAGTTATGCTCAAATCAAGATGAGTACAAAACTCACTATGTATAATACTCCAACAATCAAGGTAAATTGAGTACATCTATTAAATACAATGGTTATAGGGATGCCATGGAATAAAAAAAGCTTACAAATGTAGATCTTGGCCAATTTCTCCAAATTATGATTCAATCTCATAGTTACAAAATTTGTTGATTTGGTCAATTTTTCTACAATCATCCAAATAAAGTCAAACTTCCCTAAGATTAGGGGTAGGCCAACAATAAAATCCATGGTGATCCACTCCACTTTTAACTCAAGAATAGGCATCCTCTACATTGTACTAGCCAATTGTTAATGGTCATATTTCACCTGCAAGTAATTCAAACACTTAGTCACTATAACACTCTGGATTTTGGTCCCTAATTTTTTTTTAAAATTTTATCCTTACTGCCCAGACTACGACACTCCATATAAGTCATAGGGAGTCTTGACTGGTATTAAGGACCCAATCATAGCCTGTCCAGTATGTTGTCCTGAAGTTTCCACTATGACTACGACTAGGGGGTTATGAGTTGTAAAAACTCAAAATAAGTTGTATGGTGTCTTTCGTAGCCTAACCAGTGTGATGCCCAATTGTTTCTGCTTTGACAATGGCTGAACCATGCAAGTCGTAATAATTTAGTATTAGTCGTATGGTACGACTCATAACCAAGTCAGTGTTGGTAATCATGGATACTTTTTAGATTAAGTAGGACTTTACGAGTCGTAAGGTGACCCTACGAGTCGTAAGGCCACCCATAGTAACTGTGCAGTTTATTTTTAGTCTTTTTATTAAGGGTATTATGTTCAATTCTCCTTTTCCCTTACTTAGATCCAACGACCATAAAAAACCAAAAGGGGTTATTTCTCATTCAAAACATAATCAAAAACATTCTCCAACTTTCTAACCTCCCCAATGTCAAAATACTTAGGGTTTTCAAGAAGTTGGTCATCTAAGTGATCAAGAGTTGATTTCTTTCCGTAAATCTTGGCATTTCAGGTATGTTACTCTTCCCTAATCCCTAATTTACGAAAAGCATATGTTTTACATGGCTTAAATTATACAAATTTGAATGCGGGTTTTGTTATGGTTGAGGGTTTAGAAATGGTTGATTGTTAAATTATTTTCTCATGATTTATTATGCATTATTTATTCTTTATTAATAGTTTTAAACTTATAGGGTGCATGGGTATGGTGAATAAACTAAGGGGTCATGGTTTCCCCCAAATTGATGTTTTGAAATTGAAATTGGTTTTGAATAATGATGTTCCCTCAACCCACTTGTGTAAATGGCTTTGGATTGTTAAATTGTCACTTGATTTGACTTACTCACTTTATTGTATTGCATAACTGATTAAATAATGAACATGGATTTGAAAGCCTTGTTGGCTTTGATTTGATTTAATGAACAAATGGGGTCGAGAAAATCCCTCAAGTTAATGTGATTGTTATGGCATAGAGATAAGCTTACAAGTGTTAGGGTATGACGATACACATGGTATGCCTTAATGGTTGGTTCTTTGGTTAATACACGAGTTATATGAAAATTGCTTTAAATTTATCTTAATGGGGGTTATATAGCAAAGCTGTGAAGGTGTGGGTCTCGTATGACTTATACTAGAAACTCATATTTGGCGACGTGAGGTTTGGTCTTGATAATTGTGTTCATAGGTGACACTTGATATATATATATTTGGGATGGCTAGTTGTCTTGATAGCTTTAGCTTTTCAATGATTTTCCTTTGATTTGTGCGACTAACACACACTGAGGCCCTTTCAGGAGGGGGATCTGAACCCATATAGCCTATGGGTTCCCTTTATGATGGTTATGCTACATAGTCCAGGATAATGCTTTTATTCATGATAAGCCTTGTTCCCTATCCCGACATATTATCTATGTATGTATATGATGGTGTTCATTGGTTTTGAATTGGATTTGACTTGACATTATTTTATGCCGTATCCCTGAGTTACATGCTAGTGCTTAGCCTAATAACTTTCTCCAGATGCTATATTCCCATGTGATGTAAGCACTAGAGAAACTTCTACCTTTTTTGTACAGTATTAGGTGGATTGGCACGATTCATCAGTCGGTTGAGGTAAAGTGGTAAGCTTCTATTCTCCAAAAGACTTGATCATTCCACTGGTTTCTTTCCTTAAAGTAGAATTAAAGACCATATGTTATCATTAACATTATCATTGTCATTGTCATTGTCAGAGTTGGGGGCATGTCCTGACTTAGATTGATTTTTGGTATTGTTGAGAGACTTTATGGATATTACTGTGGATTAGGTTGTGATGATTTACACTATTAGTTGTCTTGAGTTTATTATCCTCTATCTTGTTATATATTCAAATTTCAGCCGCTGCTAGGTGTTATGTTCTATTTGTCTAGGCAAAGTGGGTGGTCTCCGGATCTCAGTGGACTTGAAATACCCTTCACGGCCAGACCTTGGTTTGGGTTGTGATACTCATGAACTCTACGTTATCCTTCTTCATACCACCCTACCAATTATGATGCTTTAGTTCATGATACACCTTAGTTGTGTCTATGTGAATTCAATATCTAGAATAATGAGTCTTCTCCAAGATAAGTCTAACCCACTCACCAACTCTCAGTATGCAAACTCGGCCACTAATACTCAAAAAAGCATAAAAATTATGAGATGTCATCTTTTACTCACTACTCAAAAACCTACCATGAATCACTCTCATAATATCATCATCAAACTGATGAGCTCGAATCTTCTCTATAAAGGGATATCTATCTTCAACAAAGGTTAACACATGCCCTTGTGTCAAAGTATAAAGCCTAACTAACTGGCTACCTAAAGATTAAACCTTTAAGGCCAAAGGTCTCTCCCGGGTTAAAAGATGAGCTAACCTCTCAATATTCACCACCTTCTAGGTCAACTAATCCACAACAAAATAGGAATCACTTGGATGATAAAGAATAGTGAGAGTTTTTAAGCAACTCAAGCCAGTACTGTTGTCATATATTAAGATCTCACCACGTAAAGAAATACTGAAGGTTATGATGATTAGAGAAACACTAAAAATAGATCCCATACATTTGAGATCACCATAATTTCAACAAAAAGATGACCATGACAAACTCCAAGTCATGTGTAGAGTAATTCTTCTTATGAGGCTTCAAATGTCGAGAGTATGAGGAATAACCTTACCTTTCTACATCAATACATCGATAAAACTAACTCTAAGGGAATCACAAATACTCCTAGGGAAAGCTTAAGACTGGAGCCAAAGTCAACAACTCTTTGAGCTTTTAAAAGTTGTCCTCACATGTATCTGACCACCAAAATACAATTTTATTCTAATTCGACTTTGTCAAAGGTATAATGCATCGATAATCGCCTACTAATCTAATGAAACTCCAAATCTCAATCAGATAAGTAGGTCTAGACCAATCATGAAATGCAACTATCTTGGGTAGATCGACCATAATACCATCCTTTCTCACTATATTATCCAAGAAACAATGAGAATCCAACCAAACCTTGCATTTGGAGAGCTAGCATATAGTCTCTTATCTCACATCCTATAAAGTATAGCCCTCAAGTATTTCACATGACTGACCTCATTCGTTAAATAAATCAACATATCATCTATGAATACAATCACAAAGGAATCAAGGTAGGTCATAATACTTAGTTTATCAACTCTATAAACTTTGTGAGGGCATTGGTTAGCCCAAATTACAAGACCATATTGACTCTAAAAAACTATCATTGGAAAATCCAAAGCTCTAATCCTCAACTAATGATACTTAGATCTCAACGCAATCTTTGAAAACACCAAAACACCCTGTTGCTAATCAAATAAATCATCAATAAAAGGAAGAGGATACTTATGATTAACCCTCACCTTGTTTAATTGTCGATAGCCAATACACATATGCATACATCCATCAATATTATTTAAAAAAAGATAGGAGAACCTAAGGGATCACACCAGGCCTAACAAATTTCTTACCCAACATATCATGGAGTTGCTTCCTTAACTCGTTCAGCTTAGGAGGGGCCATCCTACAAGAAGAGAAAAAATGGGCTTAGTTCCCAATAAAACATCAATAGCAAAGTTAAAACCTTAGTCTGGAAGCATACCAGGCAAATTTGTAGGGAAGATATCCTTGAACTTGCTAACAACCCAAATAGAACTCTAGAGAGAGAAAGTGAAGCAATACTAGTATCACAAACTTAGGATATATAAGAAAGAAAACCCTTTTTACCATGCAATGAGCATGTAGAAAAGATATAACACCCTCTAGACTCAAACTAGGCATATCTTTCCATGCTAACATTTGCACACCAAAGTTGCTAAATCCACGGTCTTGGCATAAAAATTTAAAATCACTTAATAGGATGATATTCAATCCATATCCAAGATAACATCAAAGCCTATCATATCTAGGATTAGCAAGTCTACGTCTCACGCCAACCAAAATTCACTTGAATAGATCGGTACACCTGATCCGTTACTAAAGAATATCCTACTGTAGAAGGAGACTCATATGCAGCTTCAAAACTAATATTATTACATAGACACATAGAAGAATATAGACCTAGGGTAAAGTAAGACAAAAGTAAAATGATTCCAAATTGAGATAATATCAGTGATAACTGCATTAGGGGGATCTACATCAGGTCTCCTCAGTATATCATATCACACACCTACTCCCAGTCATATACACTACCTCAATCTCCCCTAGATTTACCTCAAGCATAACTAGTACAAGACATATCACTGTACCAACTCTACCTGCAGATATAAAAGTAGGGAAAAGCCAAAGACTAAAACCCTATTAGGAAAACCCAACACATGCTAATGACAATCCTTTCCAACCTGACAATCTCTTATATAAATAATATGTTCTATTACTAGACTCACATGAGAGGGTCTAAAAGATCCAGAACACCCACCCTAACTTGATAAACTAAAATTGGAGCCCATACCCGTATTACATGACCCTTGGCTTTTTGAAGCCATAGAAACCAAAGATCAACTACATGAACCATGTAAAGTTGTCTAAAGCAGTCTACCATGATAATCATAATCAGCTCTATTGGAGAAATTCCAACATCGAGATGTATTTCCACTTTCCCCACCGTAATAATAGATCCTCATAGAATTACCACCACCTTGAGTGCCTTTGTGAATTAACTCATTCCTCTAGACATACTTCACTATACTCTAGAAAAAGGCCACTAACAACCCCATATGATTTATTTATAATAGATTATAACCTAACAAATACTTGATAAACTTCTTAATCCTTTTTTACTTATATGAGATACTGATTATGGAATATATGATAAAAGTAAGACTCATACTTTATGATAGTCATACATCCCTACTCTAGGTGTTCAAACTTATCTCTCACAGGATCTCTCAAATTGTATAGCATGAATCCCACAGGAAAAGCCTCAGAAAACTTAGTCCATGTCATTATAGAAAATTAAATGGCCTATAAAAATCAAAAGACCTTAACCACTATCAGGACATGTTAGTCAACTGATAGGTTATATAAGCAACACCTTTGGACTCTAGGGATTTGATGTTATGCAATCATTCATGACAGTCAAGCAAAAAATCATAGGCATTCTCTCCAAAGACACTACTAAACATAAGAGGAGATAAGGAAATGAACCTCTCAAACCTCTAAAAATCAAATAAAATCATAAGCCCTAAAGTAATAGAAGGAATAGTAAGTCTAGGAGGCAGTGAATCAACACATAAGGATACCACAGAAGATAGTTGTACCTTTGAAGTTTGAAAACCATAAGTAGGAGCTTACCATGGTGACTGAATACCACTTAGAGTCTAAGAAATACCCAGTAATATGTCGTGGATTTACAAAACATAAAACACATAAAACTATGAATATTGTAAAGTACAATGGCATGTTTATATTGATATAATGGGTTTTTACATTATTGAACGATAAATAGTCTTGAAGAAGAAAAGTGTTAAAAAAGGACTTAAAAAGAACCAAACAAAGGTAGTCATAATTATGGGGTCTGACTATGGTCATACAAGGGCCGTCGTTCCAAGAACCAGAGGTTGGTTCTCAGAAGTCAATAAGATAAAAGGGTTACACTATCGTGGTTTGATTCCATGATCATAACAAGTTATCATAGAATTTCAATAAAATTTCAGTCTACAAAAGTCAAGTAGTAGGAAGATCATACGAAAGCTCCCCCAACTGTGACTTGAATTCTCGATCATACCATTTTATTGTGGGAAGGAACTCCATATTTACATGTTTTAGAAGTTTCAGTTGATGATGGATCAGACGAACATATTTTATGGTCGTGGGTATAAATTACAAGCCTGTACACAAAATTATTGCAGCCAAGACCTGAAAGTTTATAAATCTAGTTCTAACCATGAGCAATGATAATGTGGGTTCTAACTATGATTTACCTTCTTCTTCTTAGGCAGCCGACACTGATTTTCTATTTTATTTTGAATAAGATTTATATTGTCTATAAATACTCTTATATGGTTATTGGTATTCGGTTACACTACTTTATATTTTACAGCATTATATTATAAGATGCTAAGGAATATTCTAGGAATTTTATGGACATCATTTCTAAGGTTTTAATTAAAGTTGAGATTTTTGTATTTTATTATTATTGTAAGTTCATAATATTATTTTCATCTATGAATTCTATTTGTGTTCTTGCAATCATGTGTATCTAAATGCCACAACTACGGTTATGGGAACCATGATGAATTTATAAAATGGGTTAAGTGCGAAGCAATTCTAGACTGGTGTGCTTGCATGTATTGATATTTTCTTTATTATGATTTTTTTCAAATGATTGCAAAATTTAATAATTCACCTATAATATAGATATGCTTAGGAGAGAGGTATAGATTAGAAAAAGGAAATAACAATAGAAATTTGATGTTATCAACCTTTATCTTATAACTTGAGCCATAACAGAGATAGTTAATCTTACATCAGGAACAAAGATTAGTATAGGATACTCAGAGTCTAAGATAGGAGGAGTGAAATTCATCTAACCATGGTCACGATACATTTTGAAGAACCTATCTTGTTATATTTTTCATGCAAAACATTGAAATGATACCTTTTGGTGGTATTGAGTGGATTAACCTCCATTGTAGTGCGGTTTCTTGTTATTATTATTGTTGTTATATTTGTGTATGTTACTGCTGCTCTCTTTTTCATTATTTGTTTGGCTAATTTTCTATTGAAAATAACTTCTTTTTCTTCTCAAGGTAGTGGTAACATCTTCTTGGAACATGGGACTTTAATATCCTCTCTTGCTTGTTACCTAATACTTAGGTATCTATCGAGTCCCAAGCAGGACTTAATCTCTGGTAAGGATATCTTAATGTCACAAACTGCACTGGAGCTCCTACAAGAAATGCACCACTGTTGAATAGATGGAGAAAATCACCATTCGTGGTTGTGCTCTCTACAAGGAAAAAGGAAAATAGAACAGAACCTTAGTAAACCATCAAAAGTTGATTTCTACTAGGGAATCCAAGAGATAAATTAAAAATTCTTTAGGTTAGCTTAAATTTGGTCATCAAACTGGTCTTTCACCACTTTTTGGTTTGTTTTTGTGTTTGGTAAATACCAAAAGTATTTTTATGCCAAGTGCTTTCAAGCTAAAGAATAAAATTTATAATATAAATACCTCTAACTTATGGTGTTTCAGTAAAAAAAGTTCTTTTAAGCTTGATAAAGTGTTTTTAAATTTTTACAACCCCAAAATATGTCCTTCGGCTTCTGTTTCAAATATACACTGAATATAATGAATGATGATCCATTTCCTACTTTAAAGCAAAACAGACCCTGCAAAATTAAGTTTTTGATAGAGTTCTCCTGCTTGGGACTCAGTTAGTGTAGTAGTTTGACTATAATGTCTACATTGAAAAAAGACAATGTGTAACATTTTTGTCAAACTACAACAACAACTTTGTTGCGGGAGTAGTTTTTTGTAACTGGCACTTTAGTCTAATAGAATTCTTCTGGATCGCAACAATGATATATACTCTGATATTTTTGGTAATGATAATAAATAGCTACTTAAAAATTCCCTATTACAACATGTTAGCAAATGTACATAGAGAACTAGGAAGGTTGTGTTGGATTGATAAGTACTCTTCTATCCTTCACTAGTTGTATGTGGTTTGAGCTTTCAAACTCAAAAGGTAATAACTAATTAGGATTTAAGATAAGGGTTAGTAATGTGACATCTTGAGACTCAAAAAGTAAAGGATGAAATCCATCAATGAGTCCACAAGACAGTTGATGGTACATAACTTATCAGATTCTGTATGCAAGATATTGGATTGGTTTAATAAAGCATGATAAGAATACTTAGTTGAGAATCTAGGGGGAGCATAATCCTAGTGTTCATTCACGACTTCTTACAACCAAAGTTGATTCCTGTTACTTGTTTGATATTTTTGCTATAAAACCCTCATTTACTTTTAGTTTTCTTGTTAAGTTCAGTAAGCCAGAGATAGATATCCACATCTTCCCTGTGGGTTCGACTTATCTTTTCCTTGTCACTACTCCTCTTGTGGAGTAAGTAGTGGGATAGGCGACATCATAATATTTGCAACCGTTGGAATATCTATTAAACTGAAGATAATACAATACATACACAAGTACTGGTTTAGAACAGCATAGCACTTCCCTTACTTTTTCAATATACCAGGATTCCCACAACCCTAGCTAAGGGCTTTAGCCGCTCATGCTTGTGAAATGATCAACATGATTCATGATTGAAATCATTAAATGAGTCAACCTAGTTGGGTTACTTGACTTGATAGTGACCACTTTATCCTTAATTGGAGGTATAGTTTGGGCGTTGATCAAAATTTTGGTGCCATTGCTCGGGCGACAATGTGAGTTGTTGATTGAAGTTTATTGGAGTTTTTGGGTCTTTATATTTATTTTCAATTAGGTATACACTAGTGTATGCCTAATACTAGGAATCCATGTAATCCCTTATTCCTTTTTGATTCTGAACCTGAGAATATCTTATAGCTTAACCGTATGATGATAGAACCAGTACATGCAGGCTATTTAGAAGAGGTTCATGATAATACTAGTGTTGTACCTCCCCCTGCTCTAGGTGATCCACAAAAAATTACTAATAGACAGTCGGAGTAGCTGTTAGCAGATATCGCTGTACAAGGAAGGGACGGGGAGGCTCGACTAATTTATTAGGCTGAGTTATCCAGGAAAAGATCGATAGTTGATCATCGAGAAACACTCAATGATAATCGAGATGGATTTCAAGATTGTCGAGATCAAGTTATCCTAGTATTCAAATACTTTCAGCTATATGATAATGATAAGGATATGGGATACGTTGAGACGATAGAAATTAGAGCTGTCGTTCCTCCTATTTTGCCCCTAGGTGTTAAGTTGACATAACCAGTGTCACGATCCAACTCCTAAACTTGAAAGGTATATTTTTGGGCTTGGCTAAAGATAACACAACTATGCATCTTGCAAATTTTGTTGGGATTTGCACTTTTTATACTATTTCGGGGGTATACTAGGAAGCATTGGGATCGAGGTTGTTTCCCCTTTCACTGATAGAAGAAACTTCTTTATGGTTAGGGAAACTTACGAGAGGATCAATCATGACTTAGAATGAATTATACAGATAGTTTTTGAACCACTTCTTTCCTTCAGCCAAGATATTATAATTCAATAATGAGATATACAACTTCAGACAGTTGCATTCTGAGTTCGTGTATGAGGCTTAGTTTCAGTTCAAGAAAAAGCTAAGTATGGTTCCCAATCATCGAATTTTGTGGATGAGCTTGTTAGAGATATTTTATAGAGCCCTGAACATTAGTTCCAGAGCTATGGAAGACATAATCACTGGAGGAGAATTCATGAGGCTATGCTGGGAAGTTATTTTGGAAATTCTAGACCAAATTTCTCTCACTAATCGAGGGTGGAATACTCGGGAGACTGAGAAAGGATCTGGAATTATGCCATTGGGGCTTTTGGTGATCAAAGAGTTGTTGATGATTCTATAGTGCAAGAGGTTGTGCAACTAAGAACTGAGATTGGGTTGCTTACAAAGAAGTTTGTGTCTATGAATTTTGAGAAGGTCAATGCGGTAAGTGCACAAGGTTTAGCTTTCAAATCTTATGAGTCTAACTTGGAGGAGGAAGAAAGTATCTTGATCGCACATTGGTGAGCTTTTAAGCCATAGGGAAAGGGAACCAAGGTCGAAACTTTAATGGAGATAGGTACAGAGATCACAGTAGGTAATGTGATGGTGACTGGAGATAGAAAAAGAGCTATAAGGAGAAGGGAGACAGGTATATTTTACCTGGCATTAGTGACACCAAATTGAGAATAGAAGTAATGTTGACCAAAGTTGTGAAGAGGTAAGAGAGTCAATAGGCTATACTTAGCGAGATCAAGTCTTATCTTTTAGGTTTGACCTAAAAGGTTGAGTCTCATGCAACTTCTATAAAAAAGTTAGAGCACCAGTTTAAATAAATGTTAGCTACTTTGAATCAAAGTCAGCCAGGCACCGTTCTGAGCAATAAGGTTCAAAATCCAAAGAATGATGGTCACTGTCTTGCTATCACCATCAAGAGTGGTTTATCTACTATTGATCCTTTGTTACCTCCTAATGAGGTACCAAATAATAATAGTAATATAGGTGATAAGACACCTATTATGGAAGCTGACAAGGCAACAAGTACTGATGCTAGTGCTGGTGAGGATATATGTAATACCTTGTACCTTTTCCTAGCTTAAAATCATCCAAAAAATGTTAGGAGCTTTATTTGAAAGATGAATCCACTTTTGTATGTGTGGTATTTTTAATATTTTTAATTTTTTTCATGTGAGAAATTCAATAAGCTTTCTATCGATATAAAATTCATCTAAATTCGTTAACCAGGTAAGAAGTTATGACTATTTCAAGTTTCCATCGTAAAACAATGCCATATTGGTTAGTGGCGCACCACGCCACAAGCTAAAATGGCAATTGTCCTTTTTAGTGTCTCAGCGCAATTTAATCCACGTCGGGCCAAAGTTCTAGGTCACAAAAAAAGGGGCAACATGATGGATCCGCATCGCGCCATCCCTCAGTTTCCCAATTGTCAAATTCCAGTGACACGGCGCGATAGTATCGCGTTGCACCAGGGGTCCAATTCGGGAAATTGTTACTGTAATTACAAGACACGTCCAGGGTTAAAAGGGTCAATTTCCCACCTTTATTTAAGCCCTTTAGCATGTGATTCAGTCACTATTCACCCAAAATACACTCTCTTCTCTCAAAAACCTCTCAAGAACAACCTAGGGCTTTTCATAGAAAATTCAGAATCAAGAATTTCCTCCGTCAATCTTCGTGTATTTACAAACCAAGGCATGGATTGTGTTCATTCATGGACTCCTTTCATCCATGAAGCCCAAGAATCCCTTTCTAAATTCAAGATTATGGATTTTCTTATGAATTTCATGATTAGGCTGCTCTTGTTCATGTGGATAATGAGAAATTGAATTCTACTCCATGTTGGGTGATAAATTCTGTGTGGGTTAAATTATTATAGATATAGATTCATGCAAGCCTATGACTAAACCCTTGAATGATGAAATTAGAATTGAACCATGATGTTTAATTATTGTACAATGATGTTTACATGTACCATGCCTAGAATATGTTTGATTAAATGCCTAGATGAAGGAAAAGTGCCTAACTAGCATGGTACCATGAAATCCCCATATATGTACAAGTTTTGTCTATCACATGTTTTGATGAAATGCTTCTATAAATGTATTATGGATTATGATGTTAGTTATATGTTCAAGTAAGTTATGCTTGGTCAGTTTCCTTCCATCGAGTCCTGGGGATACTCGTACTCAAAACATTAGCTGTGTGCCTAGAGCCATGTCATGTTTTCACAATACTCTCAGTCAAGCTATAAATCCTTAGACTTCAGTCAGTCTTATGACTCAGGAAATCTCCATGATCTCATGAACTTAGTCAGTTGTCAGATATCAGTAGTATTCCGTTAGTCAACGGAATTCAATAACTCAGCCCATGTTCAGTTCAATAAATCATGTTCAGAGTCTATTTAGATGGGAGTAGGAATTAGCATCGAGTGAACCCAAGGATGGGAACACACACTATCAGATGAGGGTGTGATTCTTAGAAGTCATCCTTGCATTCTATAACTATGTATCCAGCATAGGTTGAGGCATCAACACTGTTCGATGAGGTGGATAAGTACTGTCAGATATATGCCTCACCATTCTCTTTTGGGGACACTATCAGATGAGGGTTACCCACAGCTTGTCCTTACCAGTGGCGCGGTATTGACACCCTTCCAATTGGGGTTATAAATTGGAGCACAACTCGGCCATAATGGCATATTAGGGGCATGTCGGTTAGATAACTACTTCCCATAATTTCATGTTACAGAATCAAGACTGTCAGACACAGTCAATCAGTCTCAGTAATAGAACTCAGATAGTTCTTCAGATTTTAGGACTGTCAGATGCAGTCAACTCAGATATAGTACGGAAATCAGCTAGTTCCATTAGATTCAGGATTATCAGATACAGTCACTCATGTTATCAGTTATATCAGTTATCAGTATGTCATATTATCAGTATTCATATTTAGTAATCATGTTATCACAATATCAATATCAGTTATTATGTCTCGTGCATGTATTCTCATGCTCATGATAGTCATTCTGCTATTGCTATTGTCATTCTGCTATTGTTTATTGTCTCATGCATACCAGTACATTTAAAGTACTGATTCATTTACGCTATGGTGTCTTATACCATAGGTTCAGAGACACGAGCTCTAGAGCATTAGTAGATTCCAGTCTCAGCTGTCAGAGTTAGCAATGAGTCCTCATCTTTTGAGGACATGATCATCATTTTATTATCTCAGTAATTATTTTATTAGTTGGAGTTAGTTGGGGAAATATCCTATCAACTCCTTATTCAGATAGTCATATTTTAAAGGATTTCCAGACTATAGTATGTTCAGATAGCTTATTTCAATTATTTTGGGTATTTCATACCTCTTTTAGATGTTACATTTTTATTAGATACTATGTCTCAGTTTTGAACCTTGTGGGCTTTCAATTTATGTTTCCGCATTATAAAGTATTTTATGTAGTATAAAGATACAAATATCAACCATGGGTTAGCTTATGGTCCTTCTGGGTCATGAGCATCGTGTAGCATTTCGGGTATCAGATTTGGTGCATTACAAACTTGGTATCAGAGCCTAAGGTTTAATAGAGTCCTAGGAAGTTTGAAAGCCGTATCTAGTAGAGTTTTGTACATGAGCATGTTGCGCGCCACATTTATGTACAGGAGGCTATAAGATGTTTTAGGAACAATTTCCCATCTTTCAGTATTCATGTCATGCCAGTGAGCATAATCTTAAGTCAATCTCTCAGTATAATCCATTTCTCCCTTCCTTCTACAGAACATGACTCCTCAAAGAAGAAATGAGAATCAGCCAGCCCCTCAGCCCGAAAAACCTTTAGGCGAACATATTTTTCATGCAGAGTTCTGAGTTGCATTCACTACTCTTTCTAACTCAGTTGCTACTCAGAATGAATGACCAGCTGTTGTTCTGGCCAATCCAGTGGCCAATTCAGCTGCAGCCAGGATTCAAGATTTCACCAAATGAATCGTCCATCTTTTTTTGGGTCTAAGTCAGATGAGGGCCCTCAGGAATTCCTAGATCAGGTGCAAAAGGTTACAGACATAATGGGGGTTACTTCTCGTGAGAGTGCTGAGCTAGCTACATATCAGTTGTAGGATGTTGCTCACACTTGGTTTAAATAGTGTAAGTCAGAAAGGCCAGATGATACAGGGCCTATTGAAAAGGAGAAGTTTGCTTCTGCTTTCCGTGATAGATTCTTTCCCCTAGATCTTAGAGAAGCTAAGGTGTTAGAATTCATCAAACTCAGGTAGGGCAATAGGATGGTGAAAGAGTATTCTCTTAAGTTTACTCAATTAGTCAGAGATGCCCTTCATGTGGTTGCAGATAGCAGGGCCAAGATGAGTAAGTTCATTTCAAGGGTGAATGATAGCGTGGTTAATTAGTGCAGATCCGCTATGCTGAATAGTGACATGACTTTAGCCAGGCTCATGAATCATGATCAGCAGATAGAGGAGCAGAAGATTATGTAGAGGGAGAAGCAGAATAAGAGAGCTAGGACAGGTAGCTTTAATTTTAATCAACCTAAGTCAGAGGGAGGCAATCGCTCTCAAATTTCTCCTAAGTCATCAGTTCCAACTCCTTCATCAGCCAGTGCTTTAGTTCCTAAGTTTAGAGAGGATAACAAATATAGAGCGCCAGTCTCTAAGTCTCAGGGTAGTGTTAGCAGTGCCTGAACTAATTCCTTTTGTCAGACTTATAGTAAGAACCACCAAGGTATGTGCAAAACTGGCAGCGATGTCTATTTTGGTTGTGGCAAGCTAAGACACAGAGTTAGAGACTACCCTTCGCCAGGTTATCAGAGTCATCTCCGCTTCTCAGCTCAGTCCGGTTACCCAAATCAGCAGGGTGCCACCTCTAGTGCTACTAGTGGGAAATGCCCAAATAGACTCTATGCACTTCAGTCCCGAAAAGATTAGAAAAATTCTCTTGATGTAGTTACTGGTACGTTACAGATCTTTCATGTGCATGTTTATGCTTTGCTAGATCCAGGTGCTTCCTTGTCTTTTGTTACTCCCTATATAGCAGTTTATTTTGGAATTAGTCCCAAAATTCTAGTAGAGCCCTTTTCAGTCTCTACCCTAGTGGGTAAAACCATCATATCCCAGTGGGTATACAGGAACTGCCCAGTTATGATATTTTAGAAAGTCACTTTAATAGATCTAGTCAACTTAGAGATAACTGATTTTGATGTTATTCTCGACATGGATTGACTTCATTCCTTCTATGCCACAGTCGACTGCAGAAACAAGATAGTCCAGCTTCAGTTCCCAAATAAACCCGTCCTTGAGTGGAAGGGTAGTGGATCCGCTTTCAGGGGTCAGTTTGTTTCCTACCTTCAGGCAAGGAAAATAAAATCTAAGGGATGTGTCTATCATCTTGTTCATGTTAAGGATTTCATTTCTGAAACTCCTAGTCTTGAATCCATTTTAGTTGTGAATGAATATTTAAATGTCTTTCCTAAAGATCTTCCAGGAATTTCTCCCAAAAGGGAAATAGACTTCGACATTGATCTTCTTCCAGATACTCAG
>NC_061114.1:160394893-160580612 GCF_002878395.1 Capsicum annuum | reverse complement strand
ACTCAGCCTATCTCTATTCCGCTATACAAAATGGCACCAACAGAACTTAGATAATTGAAAGAACAGTTGAAGATCTCTTAGATAAGGGATTCATCAGGCCCAGCATTTCCCCGTAGGGCGCACCAGTATTATTCATGCACAAGAAAGATGGTTCTCTTAGAATGTGCATAGACTACCGTTAACTTAATAAGGTCACAGTCAAGAACAAGTATCCTCTTCCCTGAATCAATAAATTATTTGACCAACTTCAGGGTGCCAACTATTTCTCTAAGATAAACCTCAGATCCAGCTGTCATCAGCTCAGAGTCAGAGAATGTGACATTCTGAAAACAGCTTTCCGTACTTGGTATGGTTACTTCGAATTCCTAGTCATGTCATTTGGTCTTACCAATGCCCCAGTAACTTTCATGGACTTGATGAACTGCGTGTTTAAACAGTACTTGGACATGTATTTCATAATCTTCATAGATGATATTCTGGTCTATTCCCGTAGTGCGCGAGATCATGCAGACCATTTCGGAACAGTACTTCAGACTCTTAGAGATCATTAGCTATTCGCCAAATTTAGTAAGTGTGAATTTTGGCTAAGGTCAGTAGAATTTCTTGGTCATATAATTTAGGGTGATGGAATTAGAGTGGTTCCTCAAAAGGCTGAAGTGGTAAAAAACTGGCCCAGACCTTTCTCTCCATCAGATATTAGGAGTTTCTTGGGTTTGGCTGGCTATTATAGACAATTTGTTGAGCGATTTTCTTTTATTTCATCCCCTATGTCCAGATTGACTCAGAAGAAAATCAAGTTTTAGTGGTCAGATTCTTGCGAGAAGAGTTTTCAGGAGTTAAAGACTTGACTCACCTCAGCTCTAGTTATAGCTCTTCCAGATAGTACAGATGGGTTCGTAGTGTATTGTGATGCATCCCAAGTGGGTTTAGGTTGTGTCCTCATACAGCATGGTAAGGTAATAGCCTACGCCTCCAGACAACTTAAACCCCATGAGAACAATTGTCCTACTCATGATCTTGAGTTAGCAGCCGTAGTCTTTACCTTAAATATTTGGAGGCATTATCTCTACGGAGTTTATGTAGATGTATTCACAGATCATAAGAGTCTTCAGTATGTCTTTTGTCAGAAAGATCTCACTCTTCATTAGAGAAGGTGGTTAGAGCTCTTGAAAGATTATGATATGAGTGTCCTCTATCATTCGGGCAAGGCCAATATAGTGGCCGATGCTCTCACTAAACTATCTGTAGGTAGTGTTGATCATGTGGATGACAGTAAGAAGAATTTAGCTTAGGAAGTATATCAGCTTAAGAGACTAGGAGTTTACTTAGTCAATACAGATGGGGGTGATATATGCATTCAGGGTAGTTCAAAATCATCTCTAGTTTTTGAGGTAAAAGAAAAGCAAGATAGAGATCCCAGCTTTGTTAAGTTGAAAGAGTCAGTCAAGGATCAGAAAGTAGAGGTTTTCTTCCAAGGGAGAGATAGTGTTCTGCATTGTCAGGGTCATCTCTGTGTTCTAGGTGTAGATGACTTAAGTCAGCAAATTCTTGTAGAAGCGCACGAAGCATGCTACTCTATTCATCCACTAGCCACAAAGATGTACCGCGACTTACGGGAAATCTATTGGTGGAGTGGGATAAAGAGAGATGTTGTAGAGTTTGTGGCTAAGTGCTCTACATATCAGCAGGTTAAGATAGAGCATCAGAAGCCTAGTGGGTCCATGTACGTGTTCAGTATTCCTACTTGGAAGTGGGAAAAAGTGAACATGGACTTCATGATGGGTTTTCCCCAAACTCATCGTTAGCATGATTTGGTTTGGGTCATTTTAGACAGGATGACCAAATCAACTCATTTTCTTCCAGTCCATACCTCTTACTCAGCCAAAGATTACACCAAACTCTACATCAGGCAGTTAGTTCAATTGCATGGTGTTCCGTTATCTATAATCTCAGACAGAGGTACCCAGTGTACCTCTCACTTCTAGAAAGCATTCCAAAAGGGTCTTGGTACCCAAGTTCATCTCAGTATAGCCTTTCATCCTCAAACAGATGGTCAAGTAGAAAGGACCATTCAGACTCTAGAAGATATGCTAAGGGCGTGTGCAATTGACTTCAAGGGTAGTTGGGATGACCACTTACCTTTGATTGAGTTTGCATACAACAACAGCTATTATTCCAGTATTAAGATGGCTCCATTCGAAGCTCTCTATGGTAGGAGATGCAGATCTCCAGTCGGTTGGTTCAAAGTTAGTGAGGCCTCAGTCATAGGGCCTGACTTAGTATTTGATGCCTTAGAGAAAGTCCAGTTGATCATAGAAAGACTCTGGGCTTCTCAGATATGACAGAAGTCTTATGCAGATGTTTGTAGAAAAGATCTCGAGTTCGAGATTGATCACTATGTTTATCTAAATATCTCTCCCATGAAGAGAGTAAAGTGGTTCGACAAGAAAGGGAAATATGTCGGTCCCTTCAAGATTCTCAGTCGATTTGGCAAGGTAGCTTATGAGCTCGAATTGCCTTCAGATCTAGCCTCAGTTTATCCAGTATTCCATGTCTCATTGATCAAGAAGTGGATAGGTGACCTAGCAGTTGTAGTCCCTATTTAGAGTATTGATATTCATAACAATCTCTCTTATAAGTAGATTCCAGTCAAAATCCTAGACTATCAGACTCATAGACTAAGGAACAAAGAAGTCTCTCTAGTTAAAGTTCTTTGGAAAAATCAGTATGTGGAGGGAGGTACTTGGGAAGCAGAAGCAGACATGCGTACCAAGTATCCTCACCTCTTATCCGCCAACTTAGATCAAGCTCAAGGTAATAGTTCTCCTTAAGCTTACTCAGTTTCATATTCAGTGTTTATCAAAAACTTGGTATCAACTACCAATGCATATTCAGTCATGCATTCATGTATCAGTTCAGTTATATAATTATGCATCAGACATGCATTCTCATTGTGAGAAACTTAGTTCCTCAGAACACTCAGTCATGCATTCATCAATCAGTTACACATGTTCAGTATGATATATTCAGTTATCAGTCATGTCAGTCATGAGATCATGTTTCAGTTATTCATGTTCAGTATGTATGTCAGTTTATGTTCTTCCTCTCACTCTCAGTTTCATTCGAGGATGAATGTTCTTAAGGGAGAGATGTTGTAATACCCCATACCTTATAAGCTTTCCATCAATATTAAATTCACCTAAATCTAATAACCGGATAAGAAGTTATGACTATTTCAAGTTCCCATCGTAAAACAACACCATATTGGTCAGTGGTGCACCGCGCCACAAGGTAAAATGGCAATTGTCCTTTTCCAGTGTCTCAGCATGATTTTCTCTGGGTCACGCCAAAGTTTCAGGTCACAAAAGAAGGGGAAATACAATGGCTCTGCATCGCGCCATCTCTCAGTTTTCCAATTGTCAAATTCCAGTGACACGACGTGATAGCGCCGCGTCGCGCCAGGGGTCCAGTTCGGGAAATTTTTATTAAAATTACAAGACACGTCCAGGGTTAAAAGGGTCAATTTCCTACCTCTATTTAAGCCCTTTAATACGTGATTCAACCACTTTTCACTTAAAATACACTCTCTTCTCTCAAAAACCTCTCAAGAACAACCTAGATCTTTTCATAGAAGATTCAGAATCAAGAATTTCCTCTGTTAATCTTTGTGTATTTACGAACTAAGGTATGCATAGTATTCATTCATGGACTCTTTTCGTCCATGAAGCCCAAGAATCCTCTTTCTAAATTTAAGTTTATGGATTTTCTTATGAATTTCATGATTGGCATGCTCTTGTTCACATGGATAATCAGAAATTAAATTCTACTCCATGTTGGGTGATAAATTCTATGTGAGTTAAATTATTATAGATATAGATTCATACGAACTTATGACTAAACCCTTGAATGATGAAATTAGAATTGAACCATGATGTTTAATTATTGTATAATGATGTTTACATGTACCATGCCTAGAATATGTTTGATTAAATGCCTAGATGAAGGAAAAGTGCCTAACTAGCATGATACCATGAAATTCCCATGTATGTACAAGTTATGCCTATCACATGTTTTGATGAAATGCTTCTATAAATGTATTATGGATTATGATGTTAATTATATGTTCAAGTAAGTTATGCTTGGTCAGTTTCCTTCCATCGAGTCCTGGGGATACTCGTACTCAAAACATTAGCTGTGTGCCTAGATCCATGTCATGTTTTCACAGTACTCTCAATCAAGATGAATCCTTAGACTTCAGACAGTCTTATGACTCAGGAAATCTCCATGATCTCATGAACTTAGTCAGTTGTCAGATATCAGTAGTATTCCGTCAATCAATGGAATTCGGTAACTCAGCCCATGTTCAGTTCAGTAAATCATGTTCAGAGTCTATTTAGATGGGAGTAGGAATTAGCACCGAGTGAACCCAATGATAGGAACACACACTATCAGATGAGGCTGTGATTCTTAAAAGTCATCGTTGTACTCTAAAACTTTGTAGCCAGCATAGGTTGAGACATCAACACTGTCTGATAAGGTGGATAAGAACTTTCAGATAAGGGCCCCACCATTCTCTTTTGAGGACACTATCAGATGAGGGTCACCCATAGCTAGTCCTTACCAGTGGCATGGTATTGACACCCTTCCAATTGGGGTTACAGATTGGACCCCAACTCAGCCATAATGGCATATTAGGGGTATGTCGGTTAGATAACTACTTCCCATAATTTCATGTTACAGAATCAGGACTGCCAGACACAGTCAATCAGTCTCAGTAATAGAACTCAGATAGTTCTTCAAATTTTAGAACTGTCAGATACAGTCAACTCAGATATAGTACGGGACTCAGTTAGTTCTATTAGATTCAGGATTGTCAGATACAGTCACTCATGTTATCAGTTATATCAGTTATTAGTATGTCATGTAATCAGTATTCAGATTTAGTAATCATGTTATCACAGTATCAGTGCCAGTTATTATGTCTCATGCATGTATTCTCATGCTCATGATAGTCAGTCTACTATTGTTATTATTCATGCATATGAACCCCATCCATTCAGCCTATCTCACATGCATACCAATATATTCAAAGTACTGAGCATCGTGTAGCATTCTGGGTATCAGATTTGAGGCGTTATAATATAGCTAATGGTAGGGTCGATGGGCCTGTAATAAGACAAATTCCATGACTACCTCTATCTTTCTCTCAAAGGATAAAAGAGAAGAAAGAGGAAGGGAAGTTTAAGAAATTCATTAATATGATAAAAGAATTGAGCTTAAATATCCTTCTTTTTGAGGCATTAGAGCAGATGCCTGGATATGTCAGGTTTATAAAACAATTGTTGATAAATAAAAAAGATTCTTGTTTTGAGGACGTTGGTGGACTGTACCACTATAGTGCAATTACTTCTAAGTCTCTATCCTAGAAAATGGTGATCATGATCTTATGTACTATTGGGACATCAAAATTCACCAAAGTACTATGTGACTTGAGAGCGACTTAAATTTGATGTCGCTGTCTGTATTTAAGAAATTGGGCTTGAGCCCTTTAGAACCAACTACTATATGACTATTTATGGCTGACTGGACTGTAAAAAAACTTGTAGGCATTTCTTTTGACGTGTCAGTAAAAGTTGATAACTATATTTTCTTGATTAACTTTGTCATTCTGGACTATGAGGTTGACTTTGAGATGCTCATTATATTGGAGAGACCATTTATGGCCACCGATAGAGCAATAGTTGACATTGAAAATAGGGAGCTTAGGTTCAGAGTTAATGATTAAGAAGTCACTTTCAACATATGATGAACTATGAAGCACCCAACCAACATGAGGGTGGTATCAGATATAAATTGTATTGATGACCCAAAAGGGCATTCTTTTGGTCACCTTGATGGTTTAGAAGTGCAACACCCCGTATTTTGGGCTAGAATAAAAATCATCATTTTGGTACTTAGCGTGTCTCGGAGGTGGTCTATATAACAATTGTAAAATTCTAGTAGCCTAGCACGATTTGATGCATCATGCTGAAGTTCCAAGTCCCAACTAGTGGGACAATGCGATAGCTCCACATTGCGGTGACCCCAAGAATCCCATTCATCATTTTTAAGTGAGCCACCACAATAGTGGTGTGTCATGGTGGCCCATAAAATTGGGCTCCTAGTTATATTTTATTCTATCTCATTAAGGGTGTGTTGGGTAATTTTCACCCCTTTTATTAGCTTAGACGTGGGATTTTTCTCCTAAGTGACCACATTATTCATATTTTCTTCAAAAAATTTATAAGAAACTCTCTCTAAGGTTTCAAACTAAAAAAACAAATATCTTACGATTTCACTGTGGGTTTCAATAATTCTTCGAGATTCGAAATCCCCATTGCGAGGGCTACAAGAAGCACCCATCAATTGTTCGAATAGCTTCCCTAAAGCACGAGTTCATTCAAGAGTCATAAATTAAGGTATGCAGGGTTTTCCTAAAATCTCATGGGCATAGAAATCATGATTTTAAGAATGAGGTTTTGGATTTATGAATATAATCATGTTTTAAAAGTTTTGACGGTATTGTTTTGGTTTTTATACCTTCCCCCAAATTGATTGGAAATTGTATATATATGTAAGAACGCGTTTTAAAGATTGATGATCGAATTGAGAGCATGACTCATGAAAAATCCCTCTCTTGTTACGATTTTCCTTTACTCATGATATACTATGGATTGTCTTGAAATGCATCTTGAAGAGCATGATACAAAATTTATTGATTTATACTTTGACTTAAATATGATTTTAAAATAAAAAGAGAGGGTTATGCATGTTGATAAATGTTGAATATACATATAACGAAAGAGTTCATGGTTTTGCCAAAAGCACATGACCACCATATGGTTGAAGAATTCTTGCGTAGTTTTGACTTATGTTTTGGAACATGAAATCATCTTATACTATTACAAATGTTGGGTGGTCTAAATTGATTTTAATGAAAGAATTATTCTTAATGCATTATGGCTGAGAATTACGACTTGCAAGTCTTGGTACGATGATTCCAAAATAGACAATGCCATAACAAACTCAGACAAACATAGAAACCAGATTTTCATGAATTAAGATTTCAAGATGATATATGTTTAGAAATGGATAAAATTGGGCATAAAGAGATGTTAGGTGGTCCCCCAAGAAGGCACGAGTTCAGACGGTCCCCCAAAGAAGGAATTAGTTCAGACAACTCATTACCCAAAACTATGATTTGCTGATCCGGGTATATTATATTACGCTGGCCTAGTACCCTGTGGAGTATTAGACTTAGATACTCCAACCCTTGCGGCACATTTAGGTTGGTAGCTTCCCCGCTGAGTCAATGGAAGACTCCATATAGCTCGTGGGGTTTTAGACTAGTAGGGGAATACCACCTAACTTAGAAGTATTATGTAGATCAGAAATTGCATTGACAGAAAGGTTTTTATGATTATCAAAATGATGCTCATGTGTTTTGAAAGCTATTTTATGTATGATTTTTGGACAAATTGCTCTCCATTATTTTATTTATATAAAAGCTTTATTTTGGATTACTTTGCATACCAGTACATTTGTATTGACCCCCTTCCTCCTAGGGTCTAAAGCTCAGTTCAGAGGCCCTACTAGGCCGTAGAGTTTTTAGAGAGCAGTGATGTGTGCAGTTGGTGAGCCTTCTTTATTCTAGAAGGCCTATATCTTTAAGATCATGTTATTTATTTTAATTTAGATCCACTGGGGACCTTGTCCCAATTTTAGACAGTTGTGATTTTCTGGATTTTATTTTTCATAGTTTAATTGAACTAAAAGTATGACCATGTTTTTGTAATGATTTATAATTCCACATCTTCTATTACACCTTATGAATATTGTACATGATTACCAAAAAGAGAAGGGCATCCAGGCCTTCATGGTTTGGGATGCTCGTTACGGCTAGGGCCCCGGTTCGGGTTGTGACAAACTTGGTATCAAAGCAGGGTTCATGGTCCCAGGGTGTCTACAAAATCGCATTGGGTAGAGTCTTATTTATGGGTGTGTAGTGCGCCACACTTATAGACAGGAGGCTACTAGACATTTAGGAATGTTTCTTTTTCTTCATGTTCTAGTTCATGCTATGGAGTCATAATGTCCCTCTTAAATACTATAAATTGTGCTATGGTGTCGCCCATACAGAAGTAAAGTCATCGTAATTCTTTCCTTACTTTGATGTGCTTCGATATGTCTCATTATTGGGGTGATTCAAGTGCAAAAGTTTAGAGTCTAAATGGTATGGTCCTTTCTGATTAAGTCATATAATAGTTTAAAATTAATGCAAGGAGTTGAGAAGATCCCGTTAGTACTCCAAGGTGTATTGATTCTAGTGTGAACTTTGATTCTGATGAAATTGTGCTTTTCAGCCTATAGTTTTAAGTGTATTCAGTCCCTTTCAAAATTTATGTTGCAAACGGCATACTTCAGGGGGAATGATATGTAGCAGAATATTAGAATTGTATTTCCACTTGAGTATTAGTATAAGTTAAAGTGACGGTGTCATGACCTATTGGTAGTGCTATTGGACTAAGAAGTTGGTGATGTGAAGTCACAAGGCTAGAAATCAGAGTGAGGGTGACTTTTGTGTAGATAAATGTGTTTAGTTGAATAATTGATGTTTGAGAATGATTTACCATTTATAGTGGTAGACTAATGTGGTATCTAGTAGCATATGTGGATTGTATGGTAGTCTGTAGGGGGATAGTTTGACTCAATTTTTTTTTTATACAGAGTAAGATGTCTATTCTTAGATCATGGAATGATGTGTGCCAAGTTTCTATCTTTTATAATCTTGTTATCATTGTGTCAGTGAAATTGAAAGTCTAGTGAAGCCGTGTGAGGCTCTTTCAATTCACTAGCATAGTTGCCTTGTCATTCATCTCATTTCTTGTTCAAAACATAAAAATCAAAGTCTAGTGGAGTCATGTAGGGCCTATTTCGATTCACTGGCAACTTGTTGTTCATCTTGTTGTTCTTGTGTTGGTTGGAATTGGGGTTTAGTGGCATAATGGCAAGAAAAGTGGTAAGGGCAATTTATTGAATATATGTATGGCCAAATCTTTTTACATATGATTGAGTTGGTAATGAAGTAATACGTCCTTGTGTGTTAGTTTGGTAGAAGGTAATGTAGAGAAAGAATTATTAGTTAAGGTGAATTATTGTTTACTTGAAGCATGAAAAGAGTTGTTGATAGTGTTTGTTGTGCATGGAAATTATAGTTTATTGATGAAGGCACTTGGTGGATGAGTGGTGTTAATTTTAATGCCCCTGAAGTTGCAAGAGGGAGTTTAGTTGGTATTTATGGAGCCATGAACTAAGTTTAGCTGTATAAAAGGGGTAGATAGTAATGATGTATAGAAGGAAGATGTTTTAATGGATTTTAAATAAGATAGATCATAAGATTGTGATTGATCCTTACTGTTATAAAGTTTTGGCAGATTAACGTTTCCAGATGTTTTGGCATGTAAGAATATTGTATGAAGTGGTGGTTCATCATAGCTAGAACTAGACACTAAGTTGGAATAGTAGATTGTGATCAAGGTGGATATAATGAATTGATATAGTGGGTGTTAGTTATATGAAAGTGATATAGTAGGCTTGAACATTGTATACAAGGGCTTAAGTTTATTTGTTTCGTAATCAAGTCTGATGTTGTAAGTATGATGAAGAAGTATGCCCAAGGTGTTATGGGGCTACATTATTTTCAAAGATTATTGCATGTTGTGTGGTTAGTAGTATCATTGAGTTTCTAGGTGGATAAAGACTTATTAAATAATATGCGATGTTCTTGATAGCTAAGTTATGGAGTTATGATTAATGATGTTGAGCCTTTTTGCATAATCTTGATTCTCATGGTTTAGAAATATAAGTTTGGAGTCGTGATGCTGGTAGACTATGACAGAAGTGGTATGGTCCATCAAAGGTTTGGAGATATCCATGATTAGTGTTAGAAGAATCCTAGTTGGTGAATGTTTAAGATGTTACATGATGACTTTTGAGGCTATAGAAACCTAAGGGGTTGAATCTTAGAAGAAGGTATTAGCATTGGTTGCTATACATGAAGATACCATCTTACAGGGTAAGTTTAGTTTTCTGTGTATTGTTATATCCCCGACTCTAGAGTAAAGTGATTTCAATTTATACCAGAGCATATATAGTGGTTCACAGAATTAGAGTAATGTCTTAAATCTAAGGGGAGATGATATAACGAGTAATCAAGTCAAGTTTTTAAATGCTAATAGATGTGCCAGTAAGTTGTGGAATTGGTCGTAAGAAAAATGATGCTCAATCTATTCTTATTTCAGCAGTTTACTTTAGTTATTCCGATACATACTCATGCTTTAAGTTTCAGCTTCATGATCATAACTCGTGTTCATGCATATGATAAGGAATCATGTACTTTCCTAGTTTCTAGTATGATGAGTTCTCAGTTTGTTCAGCAGTCAGAATCACTTTTCGTAAGCTATGAGTTCCAAAAATGCAGGTCATGCGGTTCATGACTCTTGTGAACATGTGATACTCTTAACGATTAGTGAAAATTGAGATTCATATCAGTTACGTCCTTAAATTAGATCTCTTTAATGAGTCCATTCCGTGAGTGCTCTATTCCTCACGCCTCAGTAGGGTATCAAGTTATGATTAGTACTCCCCTTAAGTTCCAGATCCCGATATTCCAATTTGCAGTGACATTTTCCCTTAGGTCGAGATAGTGATGATGAAAAGTTGTTTAGATGGGAAAGAGTAAACATTTCTTGTTAATGAAAGATGGTTGTATGCTTATTTGAGTTAAGGCGGTAATTATAGAGTAAGATTGGGGTCGAGTCTTTGATACGTGTCAAGGTTAGTTGAAATTTTATGTGTTATATTTGGGAAAAATTATTGTGTGCTTGTTTTATGTAAGCTTTTAAGTTTGAAAGAATTTTGAGGTGAAGTTTCGTTTATGGTTTGGTTAGTTGAGAATATTTTGTGTGAATAATCTGAGTGGTGCAGGGAGGTTGTTATGGATGGAAGTATAAGAGATTATGAGAAAGATGCTTTATGAGTGTTTGTTTAGAAGTGTATATGTGGGTATGAAGATAGGCTTGAATATCATGTATGTATACATGCGGATGGATGCTTTGAGTGTGTGTGAATGTCTAATACGAAGTTGAAGGTGAGTGTTGGAGTGGCAAAAAGAATTTAGCATGAGATGAGGAGTTATGAAATGCAGGATGTACTAAATTTATGATTTAGACTAGTACTACAGTATTATGTAGTGTGTTTTGTGATTTTGAGTTAGGCTTGAATATGATGAGAGGATTTAGCTCAGTTTAGACATGTGAGAAAAAAATAAGTGGAATCAATGAGCATGGTGTTTAAGGGGAAAGTATAGTTGAGAGAATATTTTAGAAGTGTGGCTAATCTTGAAAGAAAGAAGTTGCATTGCCTAAGGTTTGGTAATTCTATCCTAGTTTACGAGTTATATGTCTATATTCCACGCCATAGAGTAGTATCATTGTCGTAATTTCTTAGTTGGATGTTTTGTGTAACTCATGTTAGAGATTCTTTGCTCCCTAATGCTACTAAGACTTCTTTAGAAAGAGTGTTGAAGAGATACTTTAGTTAAGTATAAGTTTTAAGTTTGTGTAGCCAGCAATTCAGCTTAACAGACAGGTAGACAAGTTGCTGCGGTTTCCTACCTTTTCAACCAGTCCTACTATCCGAAGTCCAATAAGCATGACCATTAAAAGAGATAATCTATTCTATCCATGTAAGTTGCGAACTTAGTTCAGTCCAAGCATCATGTTTCAGATTCAGTTATTTAGTCATGACTCAGTTCATAAGAGTTCAACACATTATCTTAAATTTTTCCAGCTATTTTAGCTCAGACAGTGTAACACCTTTGTACGATCTAATTCTTGTTGCCTCATGATTCGTACCTACATAAGTTATCACTTCCAAATCCAATGTGTGTGATTTGAGCATAAACACTTCGGTGGGAATCATAAACTCTCAACATGAATCAGCTCTTTGAAGCAAGTAAAGTCAAGTCAACTCAGAATTCAGTTTCACGATAGAATTTTAAATGTTTCAGATCAGTTATAACCTTTCTTAGAAAACACATCAGGTCCACGTTATTCCATACCTTTAAGCTTTAATGTTCCTACCCATCATTCATGGACGAATGATCCCAAGGGGGAGATAATGTAACACCCCGTATTTTGGGCTAGAACAAAAACCGTCACTTTGGTACTTGGCGCGTCGCGGAGGTGGTCTATTTAACAATTGTCAAATTCTAGTAGCCTAGAGCAATTTTGGTGCGTCACGCTGAAGTTCTAGGTCCCAACCAGTGGGACAACGCGATGGCTCTGAGTCGCGGTGACCCCAAGAATCCCATTCATCATTTTCCAGTGAGCCATCGTGATAGTGGTGCATCACAGTGGCTCATAAAATCGGGCTCCTAGTTATATTTCATTCCGTCTTATTAAGGGTATGTTGGGTAATTTCCAACCCCTTATCAGCTTAAACATGGGATTTTCCTCCTAAGTGACCACATTATTTATATTTTCTTCAAAAAATTTACAAGAAACTCTCTCTAGGGTTTCAAGATAAAAACCCAAATATCCTAAGATTTCACTGTAGGTTTTCAATAATTCTTTGAGATTCGGAATCCCCATTTCAAGGGCTACAAGAAACACCCATTAATTGTTCGAATAGCATCCCTAAAGAACGAGTTCATTCACGAGTCATAAATTAAGGTACGCGGGGTTTACCTAAAATCTCATGGGCATAGAAATCATGATTTTAAGAATGGGGTTTTGGATTTATGAATATAATCATGTTTTAAAAGTTTTGACGGTAGTTTTTTGGTCTTTAGACCTTCCCCCAAATTGGTTGGAAATTGTATATATATAAGAACACATTTTAAAGATTGATAATTGAATTGACAGCATGACTCATGAAAATTCCCTCTCTTGTTATGATTTTTCTTTACTCATGATATACTATGGATTATTTTGAAATGCATCTTGAAGAGCATGATACGAAATGTCTTGATTTATACTATGACTTGAATATAATTTTGAAATAAAAATAGAGGGTTATGCATGTTGATAAATTTTGAATATACATATAATGAAAGAGTACATGGTTTTGCCAAAAGCACATGACCACCAAATGTTTGAAGAATTCTTGCATAGTTTTTACTTATGTTTGGAACATAAAATCATCTCATACTATTGCAAATGTTGGGTGTTCTGAATTGAGTTTTAATGAAAGAATTATGCTTAATACATTATGGCTCAGAATTACGACTTGCAAGTCTTGGTATGACAATACCAAAATAGACAATGCCATAACAGACTCAGACAAACATAGAAACCAGATTTTCATTACTTAGGATTTCAGGATGATATATGTTTAGAAATGGATAATTGGGAATAAAGAGATGTTAGGTGGTCCCCTGAAGAAGGAAGGAGTTCAGACAACTCATTTCCCAAAATCATGATTTACCAATCCGGGTATATTATATGATGCTGGCCTAGTGCCCTGAAGCGTATTGGACTCAGACACTCCAACCCTTCTGACACACTTGGGTTGGGGGATTCCTCGCGTATTCAATGGTTGAATCCATCTATACCGTGGGGTTTTAGAATTGTAGGGGCGTACCTCCTAACTCAGAAGTAATACGAAGATCAGAAATTGCATTGACAGAAAGGTTTTTATGATTATCAAAACGATGCTCATGTATTTTGAAAACCATTTTATGTATGATGTTTGGAAAAATTGCTCTCCATTATTTTATTTATATAAAAGCTTTATTTTGGATCACTTTTCATACCAGTATATTTGTATTAACCCCATCTTCCTCCCAGTGTCTGAAGCTCAGTTCAGAGGTCCTGCTAGGCCGTAGAGTTTGCAGACAGCAGTGATATGTGTAGTTGGTGAGCCTTCTTCATTACAGAAGGCCTATGTCTTTCAGATTATGTTGTTTATTTTGATTTAGGTCCACTGGAGGCCTTGTCCCAGTTTCAGACAATTGTCATTTTCAGATGTAGTAGAGATTTTGCAGACTAGTTCAGATGTTGTGTAGTTGATATTAGATTTCATTTTTCATAGTTTAATTGAACTCAGAGTATGACCATGTTTCCGTAATGATTTATAATTCTGCATCTTCTATTATAACTTATAAATATTGTGCATGATTACCAGAGAGAGAAGGGCATTCGGGTCTTCATGGTTCGGTATGCTCGTCACGGCCAGGGCCCTGGTTTGGGTCATGACAAGAAGTATTTAAGGTATTTACGTTATATCACAATGTTAAATCAAGCGCTTTATGGGAAGCAACCTATGGGATTGTTGGTGAAGTTTGAGTAAATAACTTTTCCACGTCGTGCTGCAATATTAAATTAAGCATTGGGTGGGAGTCACCCTACTATATTAGTGTTCACTTTGTTTTGGTTTTGTTGATTCATAGCATACAAAATGGTCTGGAATATAGTAAAAAAATTTGATTCATAAAATTCCAGGTAAGGGGACTTCGTTACCATCTCATACAGGTCATAAGTCCCACACAGGCTAGGTAAGTTGAGCATTAACTGTAAAGATGAAGTTTTAAGGATTTTATTTGGGAAATTCTGGACTTTGTCACATGATCCTACTTACGAGGCCGTAAATACCACTTATGACCTCATAAGTAGTGAAGTAAGTATCAGAATACAAAGTCTAGAGAATAGGAAAATTGGCCAAAAATTTGGACATATGGACCATCTGTACCACATACTACCCATATATGGCTGCCGTAAGTGAGCACTTTGTGGGCCTAATTTTGTTTAAAAATTTGGGCCCACCCCAGCCTATATAATAACCCTAAATCGACCCTCTTCTCTATTTAAGACCTCTAAGTTCATTCTTAATACTTAAAAAATCCTCAAAATCTCTTTTTAATTCTTAAAACCCAACTTCTCTCTCAAAGTTTAAACTTTTCCCACACACGATAAAGGCTAAATTTTCACTTTTTTACGGGACCAACTTGTCCAAAAGTGCTATATAAGTGTTCAAACTTTGGGTTTACTCACTTCTTCATAGTTCACTTCTAGTTTCTCGCATAAAAGGTAATGTTCTTGGCTCCCAATAGTAATGTCTTATGTTAAATTCAAAATAAGTAAGTTGGTATGTTTAATTTCATGCTAAATTTGTAGTAACCAACAGGCTTGTAGATAGGAGCCTTGAAATAGCCTAAAAATATTAAAGTCGGGCATTATTCTTGAATTAAACCATAAGTTTTTGCCCTAAATGGAAGTTGTACTTGAAAAAGTAGAAGAATACCATAAGTTTGGCATGCTACTCTATTTTGAAAAAGTGCAATCTTATCATAATTGTGCACAATGGACTAGTTGGGACTGAGTACAAGTTATAAGGATGAAAGAATTGAGAAAAATTAAAAAAATTCAAATTTTTGAGTTTTTCTTCAAATTATGCAGTCCCTTATTGTCTTTTGAACGCTAACACTTAGTTTCAGGTACATGGCTCCAAAGGATGACAAGAAGAAAGCTGGTTTATTGAGAAGATGGAATGAATCCACCAAGAGCAGTGGCTTGGTGAGGAGTACCCTATTGCAAAGATTAGAGTAGCCTTGACCATGATGACATATCGAGTTACTAGGGGTTAGAGGTGTGAGGTAGTTGAGACTATTGTCATGGCCACCTTGGGCATGCCACTTGTAGATGATTCCCAGTAGGGTAGACATCCTTCTTTTACTTGGCCTAGGACCCAGACTGAGTCTATAAAATCTAGGCCAAGGATGAAGTCAACTTGGAGATCACCACCAAACTCTCCCCAGCCATCTGATAATGATAAGAAAGAAGAGGGTGGGGGTGAGGGTGAGGGTGAGGGTGGAGGTGAGGGTGAGGGTGAGGGTAAGGGTGAGGGTGGAGGTAAGGGTGAGGGTGATAATTATGATGATGAGAAAGAGATAGAGTCTGATACAAAACCAGAGACCCATGCATAGTACCCTCAGTCTGAGGAGGGGTCCGAGGATGAGTCCAATATTCTAGTCTCAGAGCAGCTGTCAGTTGTATCCCAGTCTGAGAAGGGTATAAACCAGTTTTCACACCAGGGGACAACTCTTGATTCAAAGGCACCAGCTTAACATGGTCAGACTTCTGACCCCACATATGTATTGAAGGAGGCTCTTGATAAAGTGAACCCGATATGGTGCATAGAGGGACTTCAGATATTTTTTAGAAAAAAATCCATGTTACTGAGCTCGGTTGGCCCAAAAGGGTTATTTATAGGAGAGATGGATTAATTTATTTGGGTTTGCTAGATCACCATGGTTGCATGCATATTTTGAGCGTTATCAGCTGGGATGGATGACCAGATCCCTAGGTTCTTACAACCCAGCCTTGGTGTGAAAATTCTATGCCTCATACCATGCCATAATATCTTTGATTACACCTAGAGGTAGAGGTATTTTAAGGTATATTGAGCATACCCAACTAAAGCAGACTCTCATGAGAGGGGTTATGGTTGATATTTCAGTGGCGGCTATCTGCAAAGCTATCTTCGAGCCAGATTATGTTAGTTCAGCGTCCATATCAAAGTGTGATTATAGGATGAGAGTTGCATGAGACAAACACATTCTATGTTGTGCACTAGAGTGACATAGATGAGATGGAAAGATTGATCGCTAGCTATACTTTACCTCTAGGTGATGATACCCCTTGCATCGAGGGGCATGGGATGATAAAAAAGGCAATACTAACTTTTGCTGTGAAGTTTTGGTGGTTGCTTATTCAATATAAATTGTGTCCAACTACTGTGGATAATTTATTGACTTAGGATAGATCTTCTCTTAACTGCAAGCATAATGATGGCCAGATACAATGCTGACTTTACAGCTGTTATTCAGCATGAGCTTCATGAGAGAGATTTTGGTGAGATGATGACTCCATTATTTCTATGTTTTGTCCAGATATTATGTGATGAGGCCGGTGTGCTAAAGATACCAGAATTTGATGAGAGAGTACAGGTGATGACCATGGCACAGACTAAGGCGATAAAGGATCCAACACTTCTGATGCTTCCTATGAGACCCCCTACGCCCATTACTGTGCCTTCGATCCAAACTGAAGGCCATTTAGTTTCTACCGAGCCTAGTGAGTCATAGGGAGATAATATGGGTATGGGTATAAATTTTGAGATGAGGGATTAGAGAGAGGCCCTCGAGTTGAGCACACAGGGTGAGGGGACCCCAGCTACATCTACAGCAACCCCAACTTCTACTTCAGAGTCAGTGGGTGAATCTTCAGTGCCACCTTGCCCATCCACTCAACTGGTGCACCCACTTAAGAGATAGTTTGGTTTCTTAAGAGATCTAGCTGTGTAGTCAGAATATCGCATATGCAACTTTTGTATCATGTACACATCCATCACCCAAGCGATAATAGGGTCAGTTACGCGACATCTGCTCACAGGCAAGGTATCACATAAGTTACACCTGGTCACTCAAGCGATATTCGCTCAAGAAATAGTCTTTTAAGCGACTCAATGATCGCTTCTACTATGCTTGGGTCATTTAAAATATCCCTTTTCATGACTTTTTCACCATTTTTGAGATTTGGAGCTTGGGGTTTTGAGTTTTTGCCCAATATCTTCCATTTTTAAGCTTGGGTACGCTCCAAATCTCTATTTTAATCACTTTTATTTGACTTTTATCATTTGAACTTCATTAAAACTTGGTTTTTAAAAGGTGATATTTGGGACTTTTGGCTCGGAAGGCCTAAAATAGTATTTCTTTGATTTTAACCTTATTCTAATCAATTTTCATACATTCATAAAACATTGGTACCACAATGGAAATACTGAAACACTAGTTTTTTCTAACAAAAAATGACACATCTTTAAAACCAGTCTATCAGTGGATATGCCAGAGAAGAGATATTGGTATTGGATATGAATTGTATATGGGTTGATGAACCCCCCATGGGTCCTACCTCAGGATCACAACTCGTTAGGTTTATATGGATGTCGTGCGATGACCTTGTACATCACATAATCATTATCATCATTTTTATTGCATTTGTATTTACATTATGCTCTTTTGTGTTGTATTATCTTTGTTGATGTGATACCTATCTATGTGTATTTAGTTTTTTGTACTTGTAAGTGTAATATCTGTATACCTATATTTTAGGACTCCTTACAACTCGCACCAATAGTGGAACTGTGTGGTCAGAGATTGATTGAAAAGGCAGTCCCAACTGACCCTCTCCTCCCTAACCGCCTATCTACTCATTTTTGTTGCTCGATCGAAGGTCAAAACTGTGGTCCGAGAGAAAAACAAAAGTCGTCTGTACCAAGTGATATATGAATTGCTCAGTAGTGCCTTTCCACTACCCTATCTGGTGGAAATAGCTTAATGGTATAGCATAACCTTACCAAGGCTGAGGTTGGGGGTTTAAGTCCCTCCTTATGCTCCTGGCTTCGTTATTTAGTGGTAATAAGTGGAGTGCATAAGACACTTCATAAATATAGGTGATAAGTAAGTATCCCCTTGTATAGGGTTCCAAACCTATCTGACTAATAAGAAGAAAAGGGTGTTCAACCACTCTAAGGAGAGGGGTGCTTGGGCAAAACTGTCTCCTAAGAAGTTGTTGGCTTTTAATCAGTTGTTACACTAGTGGGCTAGACTTTTCATAACTTATACAAGGGGATGCTAGTTGTAGTGCATAGTGTACTAGTGAATAGGAAAAACAAATTGATATTACTAATGACGGATAAAGGTTAAGGGTAGAACATGTTCGGTGCCTCGCCTTTGTCTCCTTCGCCAAAGACTAAAAATAATAGGAATCTTATTGAGAAAGAAGAGGCATAAGCATATCCTCTTGATCCAATCCATCTTCCCTGGCCTCCCCAATATACTCTTGATACGGAAAAAAACCTCCCTCCATAGAGAAAAGATTGAAATTTTGGGTCCCCTCAATCACCTTCCCTCTCCTTGTAGGTTAAGCTTCCTTTTCTGCCCTCTCACTTTGTTTAAGCTAAATTACATCCTCCCTCTCACCTGAATTGGTCGAGAGAGAAGAACCCGCACCATATTTTTTTAAATTGAAATCCCCAACTAGAGATGGGATTCCAGAAACTAAACAACTCAGTTGAGAGCTCCATGACTAGTTCGTAGAAAGGTCTACTAATGATTGATATGTCATTCCCTCCCTATCCATCTCTTGATCCCTCATTCCACTAATCTATTGTTATTGATTCATTTAAGGCATAAACTTTCCATTTCTTTGTCTTCTTAGCATAGGTGTTCGTTAATGATGAAATCCACTAAACTTCAGACTTGAGTGGAGAAAGTCGGATAGGCCCCTAGAGGGCTTTCAGGGACTAGGGAAGATGAGTGGATTATAGAGCTAGGTTAAAATCAAAGGCCCATCGAGATTGGGCATGGACAAGCCTCGACTGGGCTAGCATTATGAAAAAAGAATAACTTCCCCCATTGCATCATTAACAGTGTAGCATTCAAGATCATGTCCAATATTAGAGTCAATTCGACCTTACCTCTCATCTCCTCAGGGTGAAGCAAGAAATTGTTTTAAATGTTCATTGTTCAATATCTCAACTGCTCAAGAAATTTGACTAGTTGCTCCTTTGACCCAGAGTGGATTTTAGGGGAAGGTCAGAGCCTTACGTTACAGTAGGAAGGTGTTCATTTTTGGGACGGGTTCAAACTAGACTGAAGAGTGGAGAAAACAAAGAGTCCTCTCTTCTTGGTCCTATCGAACCAGACACTAAATACCTAGGGATGGATAGTGCGTACAAATCAAAGCATGGGTATCTGCAATTAATAGGGAGCAGTAGATTGTTGATTGAAGATCCAGGTCAGTCAACTTCCATTGAGACTTATATTTATTTAATTCGACTCTAGGGACTTCTAGTAACAAATATTATAAGAAAAAGGGCCCCTATAGAGAGGCAAGAGATGTAGGAGCTGCCAGCTGGATTGACCAACAAATGATAGGCCAGAGAAATGGGCACATTCAACTAATTAGTGATCCCTGGGACTACCTAACATAGATGTCCCTAAAATAGGGATTGGTTGATTAGAAATTCATATGCGGAAAGGGAGGGTCTCCTTACCTTCGGTCTTATTTAGTAACTGATAAAGGGATTTCCCTTTTTCACTTTTGGTATATAGAGATTTTATTTTTCCCTTTGTAAAGCAATCAAAAAGAGACCAAACCTCACTTTCACCATATCGAACTCGATATGCAAAAGGAATTGATAGGATTTTCTCTTTCCGATTATCTTTTACAATAAGATAAGAGGTAAGAAGCAAGGAACTTCCCCACCATTCTTGTAACTGTCACCTGTAATCTGAGCAATTTTGTCCGTACCCCCTGAGTGAATGAGAAATGAAGGATTTCTAGAATCAAACCCTCAGGTTCTATACTTAGGATTCAATAGCTGCCCAAAGTTATTTATGACTTTCTGGGATTGATAGTTTGGTTACTGAGCAGTTCGTTTGGTTTTTAGAACTAATTCTCTATTTTGAAGTCTTCACTAGCTCCTAATGGACACTAAACAAAACTCTAGTTAAATTATCACGTATAAAAATTCTGCTTATGTCAGTAGCTCTAAATTCTTACCTTTGGTTCCAGTCCGAGACACCCGAACTAATTTTGACCTATTGGTCAGAAAAGTGAGAAATTGAAAATTTGAGTGTGGGACCCATATTTGGTCAAAATAACGTTGAATAAAAATTTTTACAGCACATCCAGAATGTCAAATTTGGGGTGGTAGCACATTTTTTTGTGCATAGGGTGCACCGAACAAATCCCTAACCCCCGATCGAGTCTATTTTTAGACTTAGAAAATCCTATGCACCTGATATCTACTATAGCTAGGGGGTGTTCGATATTCGGTTAGGTATTTTCAAATTTTGGGTTCGGTAATTTAGTAATCTGTATTTGAAAGTAGATACCACATACCATACTTAGAAACATCAGTTCGGTAATTTGGTAATTGGTAAATTAAACTTCGGCTCGGTACGGTTTTTGGTAATACCATATTAAAGTTGAAAATGTACAAATGTACGTCTAAACTTCAAAGAGTATATTTTTAATAGAAACCCTATTTAGTATTCCTTTTGTTGCTTTTTACGAATATATTACCGAGGTCAAAGGGATTCTTTGGGATTGACTAATACTATTGTCTATTGAGTAGGTTAGACATATTGTATTATATATATATATACATATATATATATATATATATTCGATAAATACTGAATACCAAACGGTATTAATATCTTTTACCAAACCCAATCCTGAATACCAAAATATTAAAATTTTACCCCCAAATACCTACCAAATACTGAATTACCGAATACCAAGTACCAATTTTTTTGGTTCGATTTGGTAATTTGGTTTTCGGTATTTTATGCTCAGCCCTAGCTATAGCTGTGATCATGAAGGGTAAATCGCAATCGTCATATGAGATTTAACCTATGAGCTATGTCACAATCACATAGGCATAAGTCGTGACCATGACTCCTGATTTTTGGCCAGATATCGCAATCACCAGCCTCGGGTCGGGATAGCGTCACCTAAGGGTTTGGGATGGGTATAAAAGGGACCCTTTTCATAAATTTTCTCATTCTTCGTCCCTTTCCTTGAGAGCTAAACCCTAAAATGGTGAGATAGCTTAAAATTGAAGCTTGTGGGTGACTTGGGAGCTTATTTAACATTTATTTTTGCGATTATCTTCTATTTGAGGTAAGAATTCACCCTTTTCTTGGTAGATTTCATTGATATCTTGACCGAAACCCTTAGGGCTTGATTTTAGCCCCAATTTAGCTTGGATATCACTCATTTTTAGGGTAGTAATTCCTTGATCATGTAAGAATGTTAGGTTAGTTTTGAAAATGCAATTTTCATAAGTGGGACCCACATGGGATTTTTGTGTAATTTTTAGACCTAAAGCACAATCGTGCAATATGGGTATCCTTATTATCATGTTGATGAGTAGAATATATTTTTGATAGCTTGGCATCTTGGGGAGGTTTCTCGAAAGAAAAAAAGTGGTGATTTAGCAGATCATTGAACTTTTTTTGGTATCGAGGTTGGCTAGGTTTTATTCCCTGTTAGATTGAGCTATTTCATAGTATGTTTATGATATTGTGTTAAATTTGGGATGGGTTTTAGGTGTTGGATTGATGAAATGCAAGACTTGGGTTAGTTGGACCATTTATGATATTTTGAAATCGTAGAGTTGAAACACTTAGTTCATTTCCACTAATTGAGATACCACTAATTGAGTAAGCAGATGAATAAACTGACGGAACTCCGCATTAAAAATATCTCCTTGGGGTGATTGAGAATGAATATCACCAACTAGAGAAGGACTAGTGGGGACTAGAGGGACCCTAGGTTGAGTGGTTCAATCAGGAGTAAAGACCCTAGATCGGGTCTGAATTCCATAAACGGGTGAGTCCCCTCCAAATTCCCCTCAGGTAGGGTAGAGGTTCCAGAAAAGTTTCTATAAACATTAGGTTTTTTAGGAGATGATCTGAAATGTGATTAAACCAGGAGTTAGAGAAATTTCAAGACACTAGACTCTATAGCCCAAACTAGAACACTATAAAGGGAAATATTGTAAAATGCATTATAGTCCCCTTTATAACTATGGCATGCTACACACCCATAAAAGGCACTCTACTCGGCATGACTTTGTAGACACCCAAAGACTCAAAACCTGCTTTGATACCAAGCTTGTCCTGACCCAAACCAGGGCCTAGTCGTGATGGGTATCCCAACCCCATCATAGGCCAGAGACTACCCCCTTATCCAAACCTCAAGAGCATAATAATAATAAATAAATAAAGTGAAATCCAACCAAATATACTTGTAGGGATAACCAATAAACCATTAGTAAGCTCTAAGAGTCAACAACACCATCCAACCCCCACTTGTACACAAAAGCCTATAAAATTGGAATACCAAATTAAGTTGAGACATACCCCCGGCTATAAGCCAAAAAGGGAATCCAAAACAATAACCAAAATATAAAAGGAACCTCGAAAGATGGACGTTCACCACTTCACAGCAACTCAATTAATCTACTGCACCCCCTAACGCTGCACAGGGGTAACAAAAATATTTTCGGTCCCTACATTATGAAATGATGTAGCGTCCTAGGACAGTCAGTGGGATAAGTACTTCTATGTAACTTGGGGTAAGGGATAAAATAATGCCATTTTGAAAAAACAACATAAAATATCATGTACATGTTCATATATATATATATATAAGATGTTGATATAGGGACAAGGGCCGTGAATATGAAAGTTTAAAACATTAACCTAGACTGTGTAGCTCTATCCATCCTAAAGGCACCCACGGGCTATATGGGTTTAGCTCTTCCTGCTGAAAGGGCCCTAGTACATGTATCCACATGAATCAAGGAAATTTGAGGAAGGTCCAAAGACATCGAGGATTAAACCATTCCAATAAAATGTATAATGTGTGAACTATGCACGCAGTCATATAATACCCATGCCGACAAATGTGGTTTCTAGTATCGGTCCCTCGGGACCTCCACTATCACAATGAGCTACACAATACCCTTTAAGACCAAATTAAAACCATTATGTACACCAAACGATCCTTTAAACCAGGAGTTATTTATTAAGGCATTTATCATTTGGTATCATCATACTAAGTATGCTTGTAAGCTAATTCTATTATGCCATAACCAAACCGATTAACTATTAGACTCTTAAATGCAATTTTGATTCCAAACCATGGCCACGAAGGCCTTTCAAAACCAATTTTGTTTTCCATTATCCTTTAATGCAATGCAAGATTCCAAAAGTAAGCAAAATCATGCACATATCCATGCTTCAAAACAAAATTACAAAGTGGGTTGAGGTTAATGCCAATTCCAAACCAAAATCCATCCATTTGGGGGAATCCATGTTCCCCATTCCATCCACCACGTACACGCACCCAATTTGTTCCAAAATTTATCAATTAAAGCATATGTAATGCATTTAAACCATGGAAATCCAATTCAAGTAATAAGCATCCAAAAATCCTCAACCCAAGTACATACCCAATATTAAAATCACATGACTAATTATTAAACATATTCCATATTATAAAATTCAAGTTAGGGATAAGAGACATGCCTAAAACACCAAAGAAATTGGAAGGAAATCTAGAGATTGGAGCTTGGATGATTAATCCCTTAAAACCCTAGCTTGTTCTTGATTTATGATTTAGAGAAGAGAGAGTAATGTTTTGATTTGTGTAATTGAAGATAATAGGACAACTTAGTGTTTTTAAGTTGTGGGTAAAGGGTAAAGGATAGAAAAGGACCAAAAAGCCCTGAATGAAAATGTGCAGAAAAATGGCTCCCTGTCATTATGGGTGGGGAAACAACTCATGGTGATTGGTTGTGAATGGTTGCCTATACTCGTGATTGGTCGTGACCTTACCCTACGACTTGTGGGGTCTAGTCATGACTAAGACAATAACTTTATGCCATCTCACCGGTGGGACTACGAGTCCCATCCTATGAATTGTAATGAGTGAATATGATTCATCACCTGAACTGTAGTCCTGTCTGTGTGCAAAACACAAGGAAAAATTCAAATTTAGGACCAAGGTTATTACAAAAAACCTTCCATGGGTTCTATATTAGGAAGATTTAGCTCCGTAGGTGTTTACAGAGGTTGTACGGAAACCTCGTGCATCATATCATCATCATCATCACCATCATCATCTTAATGAAATTTACATTATTCTGCTTATGTGTGATTTTATTCTTGTCTTGACTTGTTATCCACCCATTGTTCTACTTACCTTTACTTATGTTTGATGTTTATATATATGTAAGTGTTCTCCTTTTTTTCCTACTTTTATTTTCTATATGTGTGGATATTAGAACTATTAGTAGAGACACTCTACTATGGGCTACCATTTGGGACATATTTTTGTTATAGGTGACATGCCCTTAATGAGTATTTTGTATGCTTTATTTTATACTTTTCTCAGTCGACCTATGATACCTACTGAGTACAAGTGGACCATACTCACCCCACTGTGCCCTTTTGGTTCATATCCTAATTCAAGTGCACCTCATAGTGGTTGACTTCAGGCGATACTTTAGAGCTATTCGAGGTAGTGGTTAGATTTTTGCTTCTGGAGTTGACTACTATCTTTCTTTTCTTAGCCTATGTCTTTATTCGTATTCAGAGATAAAGTTGTTCCTATTTTGGATATCTTATGTATTTTGATCTAGAGTTGTACTAGTGATATTCTTACACTATGAAACCAGTTTTGGGATTTATGGCATTGTTGGTTTTTTTTTCATTTCTACTATATTATGTGGTTTGACTTCATTCTAGAAGCCTTAAACAGGTTTAGTGATGTTATTTTTTTCCTTGATATATCAGTTTGGGTGATAGGATTACTTGTCAAGGTTTGTCGTGACAAGTTCCATCATGACCCTTGATTTTTGAGTCATGACAACATTGTTCCATATGATACATATGTATATATTTATATTTCATACGCATCAGCTGAAGTGGTACCCTGTCTATAGGTGATTCCAGTTACAAAACTTGATCAATTTTAGAAATTTAGTTTCATATTAGTAATTCCATTCTTTTTATCCCAATCTCAGTCTTTATTCGAGGATAAATAATCCTAAGGGAAGAGATACTGTAATACCCCCACAAACTCCTAACTAAGCTTCTAACTATTCCTCATGTGCTTAAAGGCCTTAAAAAGAGTATTTTCTTAATCATATATAAGTTTCATGATAATTTACCTAATGTTTAAAGTGCTTTAGATGAGATTAATGGTCATATGAAGACTTTAGAGAAAAGTTGAGTTGAGAGCAGTTGTTATCGATTGATTTTTGGTATTTGAGCCAATAAGGGTCAACTTTAAATGAGTATCACTTCTAGAATATACATATATATTTGGAGCTTAAGACCTACCGAATGAGAGGTCTTTGACTCCTCTTTCCAATGCATCTAGTTTCTCCTTAATCGTATATCAGAGTTGAAATTTATGCTCATTTTACCTAAAAGGGTGTATCTACTGGATATTGAGGACGAGATTTGATGATCCGTCAATTAGTTGATGGGCCTTCAACTAAAATTGTCAACCGTGAAATTTTTGTATTTTTCTTAGTTTTCTTAAGGTAGTTTGATCTTTTCTTTACCTCAAAATGCATCCCTACAACTTAAATCACCATATAAACATCATTTACTCAGAATTTATCAAGTTTTCAGTGCTCATTATTCTTTCCACTCTCAAGAAAAGGAAGATAGGGTTTCTTCCCAAAGTTCAACTCACAAGGCTCCAAACTCAATTTTGTCTTCTCACAAGAAGTTCATCAAGTTCAGGTATATGGGGTTTGAACAAGGATTTCCTTTCATCTTTGTGCCCAAAAGCTTTTATTTTTACAATTAAATTTGTGAAATTTCAAAGTATGGTTCATACCCACTTTATATGATTTTGAAGTTATGATGTTACTTTTAGAATTGAAGTATATTTAGCATGAATACTCATATTTTTACATGTATAGTAGTTCTCATGAAGTGAATTTCAGTGTTCTTGAAAAAAGTACCATAATTTGGTAAAAGTATGTAATTTTAGCATGATTCACGTAGTTCACAAGAAGTTCAAACTTGCTATTTTAAATTACAGACTATTACAACATGATTACAATTTCAATTTGATCTTATGATCTCAGACAAGATATGAAATTCACATAAATAATTATGGTTATGAGATAGAAATAGAAGCATATTGTGTTTTCAAACTTATGAGATCATATGCTAATTTTAAGATGAATTTCATATGTATTAACGATCAATAGTATAATTTGGAAGAAGTACCTAGCACCGAGGAGTGCGGTTTTGGATTACCCTAGTTTGATAACCTACGTGCCACCGTATGTTATTATTCAGCTTGTCTAAATAGGAATGTACAAACATTATTTAGTTTATCCAAACAAACATGTATACGTGATCACTCAAGTAATGTTCTTTACCGGTAGCAAGGTGTAGGACAACCCTCCTCTGCATAGGTTAGATGTTGAACTCCACGTTTCTCGCATGGTTTATACCGGTTAAAAGAATCTCCCACACAAGTAAAGATTTTAGAAAATAAGTGTAATGAGTCACAAGCTCTATTCAGATTTTGTTTTATGATTTATGCTTATATTATTTTAGTTTTCAGTGTAATTCATGATCAAGGTGAGTCTATTTACACTTAGCATGCATATTTTTAAGCTTATGATATATATTAGTTTTTAGTTATTGCATTCACAGCCATATACTCGGTACAATCCAGAAGTACTGAATATATAAGTCTATGTGGCTATATTGTTTTATAATGTAGTATCAGTTGTTACTCAAAACATCATATCAGGCAGTTCGCAGCTTTCAGCTAGTAGGTGATGAGTTCTCTTCATTCGAGGACTCAAGTTAGTTTGTAGATTCAACACTTCATTTTTATTCATTTGTATTGATTAGGAATAGCTGCGGGTCATTTCCCGTCTACATATAGTCAGTATTAATAGAGGCTTCAAAGACAGTCAGTCAGAGTTAGCATTCAGTTTCAGCTTCCTTTCTGTATAATCCCGTGATATAAATGTTTTAAATAGTCTTGTATTGAACAAGTTCAACTAATGACATTTTTTATGCTTATCATTTTTAGTTTTATGTATTTTATTTAGTTTCTCATGAATTATGCCAGTATCATGGGTTAGCATAGGATTACTTGTGGTTCTAAGCACTGTATGACATTAAGGGGGTAGTCTTAAGGCCTTACAATAGGTAAAATATTATAAATTGAGTGTCTAGTTTGAGTTTATTGAAAATTATGTCTTATTGAGTGATTATTTATTTGTATAGGTATAATATTATGGCAATAAACAGTGTTGGGTTGGTGAACACAATGTTTGAGATTGAAAAAGAATTTTCCATTGTCGCTCTATTTAATTAAATAAACATGAGGTTCCAAAAAATTTCACCAGAGGCATATGAAGCTAATAAATTCATCATCCATCTTTGTTCCTCCAACAGAAAAACAAATATCAAAGTTTGTCAATTTATAGAACAAGTTATCACCTTATCAAACTGCCAACTACAAGTTTGGTGTCACCGGTCATGCTGACGTTGCTATACACTCGATCTACAAGGAAGAAATTACAACTGCACAGTTTTTGTTTTGGACAAAATACCTTGTCCAAATGTTATGACAACACTTCAACTTCAATATGGTAAAATTTTTGGATAGCATATTTGTCACGACCCGACCCTGAGCCTAGTCATGACGGGTATCCCAAGCCCACCGAGGGTCGGAGACCACTACCATATCCTAGCCAACCACACATAATCCAAAAAATAATAAAGCAGAAGACAACCATAGGATAGAGATAAATAGTTAATACAACTCAAGAACAAGATCTAAGAGTTCTAAACCCATACATGCCCACAAAAGCCTCTAAACCAATCCGAATATCAGACTAGTAGGGACATGCTCCCGACCATGACAATGATAAATGACAATGATAATGTTAATGTGAACTCTTCAATTCTAAAATATGGAAAGAAATTTATGGAATGACTAAGATTTTTGGAGGATAGAAGCTCACCACTTCATCACGAACCAACCGACGAACTGGACCACCTAACTCTACACACGGGTAAAGAAAGTGTCTTCGGACCCTACATTATGAAATAACTTAGCATCTTAGGACAATTAGCGGGTTGATCTCTAGAATGTAACTTAGGAAAGGGATAATATAATGTCATTTCAAAACTTAAATCCAAACTCAATGTACATATTCACATACATGCATACATATATAAATAAATGTTGGGATTAGGAACAAGATTTAGCATGAAGTTTAAAACATTAACCTTTATTGTGTATCTCTAACCATCCTAAAACACCCACGGGATATATGGGTCCGCTCCCCTATAGAAAGGGCCCTAGTGCGTGTTAACCACACGAACCAGAGATATCCAAGAAAACCAGGGAAACAACAACCCCACACCATTCTAAGAAATATGTATAGAAAGAGTGTAACATGCTTAATGTCACCAAGACGACTCCCATGCTGGCAAACGTGGGTTTCCAATATCGGTCCCTCTGGGATCTCCTCTTTCACGGCGAGCTACACAACCTCCTTTAAGCCCAATTTATAATATTTTCACATAACTCATCCATTAAATTAAGAATCATCCATCAAAGCATTACCAATGGTATCGTCATACCAACTAAGCTTGAAAGCCAATTCATTATGCCATTCTAATTTTCCATCAACTTGGGGGAATTCACGGCCTCCAAGCTTCAATTTAAAATCATATCATGGCCACTAGGGCCTTTCAAAGCCATTTGTATTCCATTAACCTCTTATGCAATGAAATAGTTTCAAAAGTTCTTAGAGCATCTAGCCATATGTTAAAGTCAATTTCATATGGTGGGTTGAGGTCATTATCAAATTCAATACCAAAATTCATAAAGTTGGGGGAATCCACGACCCCCATAATTTATCAAATCAATATAGGGGAATCCACGACCCCCCTAGTTTATTCACCATGCCCATGCACCCAATGAATTCCAAAATCCATCAATAAAGCATCAAAATTGCATATAAACCATGAAATACTATTTAAGAAACAACCATCCAAAACCCTCAACCCAAATTTTGAAACCAAACATTAAAACCACATGAATTTCAAACCATTACATTCCATTATAAAATACAAGTTTAGGGGAGAGATACATGCCTGAGAATACCAAGAATTTGAGGAAGAAATCACACTTTAAGCACTAGATGACCAACCCTTAGAAACTCTAGCCTTGCACTTGTTTGGGGAATTTGAGAGAGAAGAAGTGTTTATGTTATGTTATTTTGATGGAAAGAAGGCTAAGAAAAGGATTTAAGTCATGGGTTATGTTTGGGGAAAGAGGGAAATGTCTAAAGAGCCCCAATTAAAACACAGGTAAACTGTCATCATTAGCTACGAGTTACCTTACGACTTATGAGGACAGGTTATGAGTCATCACCACGACTCGTGGTCTGGGCAGTAACTTGGGGAATCCATACTAATTTGGTCAAGAGTTCCTTATCAAGACTCTTCACCTCACCATATGACACGTGAGGTCCAAGTTGTGACCACAACAGAATCTATGGACCAATTAACTGGTCAGGCTATGATTTGCACCTTACGACTCGTGAGGAGCCTTCACGACTCATCAAGTGAATTATTGCCTGAGCAGTGAGCATGAAAAAAATGAAAATGTAGAGTCCAAAATACCTAAGGTATTACGTACCCCCCTCCAGGATCATCCGTCCCCAAATGAGAAGTCGAGGCACTCATTGGCACGAATATAAGAAGGAATTCAACCACCAAACCAAGAATAAAATCCAAAATATGATTAGGCATAGAGAAACGCATACCTTAAGAATAATTGTCCAATTTGAAGAACAAGAACGAATACCTTACCCTCATATCCTCCTCAGCTTCCCAAGTAGTTTCTCCCATCTTTTGATTCCTCCAAAGAACCTTAACCAAAGCTACATCCTTAGTCCTCAATCTATAGACTTTCCTATCCAAAATCTCAACTGGAACTTCCTTATAAGACAAGGAACCCGAAATACCAACACTCTCAATAGACACAATAAAGTAGGATCACCCACACACTTCTTCAACATCGACACATGGATAATCAGATGAATAACACAAGCTTGCCAACAGCTCTAATTCATAAGTAACATGCCCAACTCTACTCAAAATATGATAGGGACCAACATACTGAGGACTGAGCTTCCCCTTCTTCTCAAATTACATCACTCCATTCATAGAATAAACTTTTAAGAACTCCCACTCACTAATATCAAACTCCAACTCCCTTTGCCTTATATCCGTATAAGACTTTTGGCGACTTTAAGCAGTCTAAAGCCTTTCTCCAATCATTTTCACCTTCTTCATAGCCTGATAAACTAAATCTAGACCAAATAACCTAGTCTCACCAACCTCAAACCACCCAATGGGAGACCTACACCTCTTACCATATAGAGCCTCAAATGGAGCCATACAAATTCTAGAGTGATAACTATTATTATAAGCAAACTCAATTAGAAGTAAGTGATCAAACTAACTACCACCAAAATCAATCATACAAGACCTTAGAATATTCTCCAAGGTCTGAATAGTCAGTTTCGCATGTCTATCCATCTGAGGGTGGAAATCGGTGCTAAGGTTCACTTTAGTCCCAAAACCCTTCTGAAATAACTGCCAAAAGTAGGAGGAAAATTGCGAACGTCAATCTAAAATAATGGACACCAAACCATGTAGTTGATTCTCTCCTCAATAAACAAGTTGGCATAATCCTCACCAGAATAGGTAGTTCTCTTAGGCAAGAAATGACCAGACTTGGTCATCCTATCCACAATGACCCAAATCAAATCAAAATGACTGCGAGATCACAGAAGACCCGTAACAAAATCCATATTGATTATCTCCCATTTCCACACAGGTAACTCAATCTCTTGAGACATTCCTCTAGGCCTCAAATGCTTAACCTTCACTTGCTGACAAGCCATACACTTAGCCAATAAATTAGTTGTATCTTGCTTCATATTGCTCCACCAATAGATTTACTTCAAATTATGATACATCTTTGTCAAACCTAGATGGACTGTATACCTAGACTCATGAGCCTTAGTCAAAGTCCTTTCCCACAGCCCATCAATATCAGGAACACACAATCTGCCTTGATACCGTAAGATACCATCACCACCAATCTTAAATGTCATAACCCTCTATTGACCTACATCATCCTTAATCTACATAAGTAAAAGATCCAAAGCATATTTCTCCTTCACCTTAGAACCCTCCATCCTCGGAATAAAAAAGATGGACTCCCAATTTAGCAAAACTGTGAATGTCCTTCACCAATCCTTGCTTTTCCTCATCCATATGAGATAATCTCCCCATGGACAACCTTTTAGGATCAACCATATTAGCTTTACTTAGTTGATAGCGAAAACTCATATTATAATACTTAAGCAATTATAGCCACTGCCTCTGTTTGATATTCAACTCCTTCTGAGTAAACACATACAGCAAGCTCTTTTGATCAGAGTAGATATCCATATGCACTCTATCAAATAATGGTAGGAAATATTCAAAGCAAACACCACAACTGCCAACTCCAAATCATGAGTTGGGTAACTTCTTTCATGAACTTTAAGCTATCTAGAAGTAGAAGTGACGTGACTCGAACTCAAGCCTTGTCGTATTGGGTATCCCAAGTCCAACCAAGATCAGGGACCACCCTACTGTTGCCCAACCCAACCACCACACGAGGCCTATGATGGTCTGAATTCTGAATATATAACAAGATAGCATAAATGTTCTTATTAAAACTCTGGGATAGGATCACTACGTGACCAACATAATTGAGTCTACAACCCACGCCAACCGTCTAACCATACCTAACCGAGCCAAAGGGCCATAAACCAAGACATTACCAATTAAGTCTCAAAATATAATGCATTTAATCCTAAAATAAAGTAGGATGGAATAGTGACAAATTATGTCCAATAATGACAGCCCACTAGTTTATTCCAATGCCAAGGCTGCCACCAATACCGATCCCGCCCATACCAATCCACAGGGGTACCAAAAATCCTCTATCCAAAAGAGTAAAAATATCTGGTTGGGACATGCCCCCAACCATGGCCAAAACCTAAATCCAGAATGAAAGTAAAATGTCTAAGAATATCCATATTATGAAATAGAGCCTTCTGAAAAAATGGAAGCTCACCACTTTAATCTAAATATTTTCCTTGAGTTAATCACTATGTAGGAGGAGTTGAACGGCCGATTCCTGCATAGCATGAGTATACAGTCCCCAGTAGACAGGTTAGCGGGTGGACGCTAGAATGTAGCTCAGGATAAGGATAAAGTAATGCCATTTAAAACAACCAAGTAAAACCATCCATGATGCATACAACCACACACACACACACACACACATATATATAAGTTTTGAATAAAAAGATCGGGTTTAGCATGCAATTAAAACCATTTACCTGGGATGTGTAGCTTTGCCGTTCTAAACTACCCATGGGCCATATGGGTTCAGCCCCCCTGTTGAAAGAGTCCCAGTGCGTGTAGCCTAACGACCAAGAAATATCCCATGGGATAACTAGTACATCCCTAAATAATGGGAGATCATGCACATGGTACACTAAGACCAATCCTCATATCGGCATATATGAATTTTCAATTTTAGTCCTATCAGGACCTCCACCTTCCACAGCTTAGCTACACATCCCGCCATTAATGCCTAATTTAAAACCATATCCAAACAATCCATTTATAATTTATTAACCAAGGCTATTTATTAGTGGTATCATCATACCACCCATACCTACAGGTTTTTATCCATAGCCAAACTATTTAAGTTAAGAGGATTTTCAAGTGCCCTTTACATTTACCATATTAAACCTCTTGGGAGACTTCCATGTTATATACAACCATAACCAATTAGCCTTAAGCCTTTTAAACCATTGAAAGCGTTCTTACATAAGCCAAAAATAAGCAAGAGTTCCATTAAAACAATTAATGCAATGAACATATCTTCATAAGCATTTTGTCAAACACATTGGGGGCATAATACAACCAAAACTAACTTCAATACCATTAATCTATTCCAATCCAATCCAATTATCGAAAAAAATCATTTATGCATAGAAAAGCATAATTAAAACCATGGGAAACCATAAACAAGCATTTAATATTAAAACCCCCAAATCATATTAAAAACTATAAATCATGCAATATTGAAATCATGAAAACATCCATAAAATCCATGCCTTTTTAGAAGTAATGAGGAGGGAAGAGACACATGCCTTAAACCAAAAAAGATGATGGAAGAAAATCACCAAAGCAAGCCCCAAAGTAATCCCTTAGTTGAAACACTAGCTTTCTTTGCTCAAAAGATCTTGAGAGAATTATGGAGTGTTTAGGAGTAGTTTCTAAGTGTTAAATAATAGAATAATAGGGCAAATAACCTTCTAAGTGTATTAGAAGTTGAGGGACCTTATTAGGGTAAGTAGGTAAATTTCCAGAATACCCTCACTTTAATTACACAAAAAACCCATCACAAGGATATGATCGACCCTCATGAGTCGTACCCTCCTATACGATTAGTACCCACCAATTGTACCCAAGCCTCAACCCTTGGATTAGATACTGTCCAGTATAGGCCTCATCAAACTAAGTCGTAACCATAACATACGAACCGTATCCTTCACCCGTATCCCTGACAGAATAAAATACCAAGAGGATCAAACACTGTCCACTATATGAGTCCATGATACCACTTGTACCCATCCATATAACTCAAACTCCTAAGTCGTATCCATTCCAGTGACAAAAATCATCCCATCAACCAACACTGGTCAGCATACAAAATGACCTTACCACTCGTACCCCAGTATACGGCTCATACCATAAGTCGTATTGGGTCCAGAAACTTGAATTCTAAGAAATTTGCTAAGGGTCAAAACCCAGGATGCATCAGTCTCTCCCACTATGAATATTCTTCCCCAAATGATGGACAAGGTAAGGGTAACCACACACAAAGTCATTTGTATTATCAAACATTCTCTCTAACCTTTAACAAAGTTAGAAAACAAAGATGCAAAGATCTAAATCTTTCCTTTTACAAATTTTGAAATCAAGAGTATGTTAAAGAACATATACCTTCTGCATGAATCCTAGAAGCAGAAAACAAGAGAGGATACTTGGACTTCATGTCCTCCTCCACTTCCTAAGTAGCTTCTTCCACTTTATGGTTCCACCATAGAACCTTAACCGAAGCCACAACCTTGTTTTGCAACTGACAAACTTGCCTATCTATGATATCAACTGGAACATATTCATAAGATAGATAATCTGAGATACCCAACCCCTCCAAAGGAATAATTAAAGAAGGATCGCCAATGCACTTCCTTAACATGGAAACATAAAAGACCAGACAAACCAAACTCAAGCTAGATGGCAATTCTAACTCATAAGCAATATTTTCTGCTCTCTGTAAAATTTCATAAGGACCAATATCCTAAGGATTGAGCTTTTCTTTCTTGCCAAATCGTACAACTCACTTCATAGGAGACACCTTAAGGAAAACCTTATCCCCAACCCCAAACTCCAAATCTCTACACCTAACATCCGTATAGGACTCTTGGTGACTTTGGACAACCTTAAGCCTATCATAAATAACCTTCACCTTCTCCATCGCTTAATACACCCAATCCAGACCAAACATATCTGTTTTCCCATGCTCAAACCAACTAATAAGAGATATACACCTCCTACCATACAATGCCTCAAAATAAGCTATACCAATACTAGAATAATAGCTATTGTTGTGAGAAAACTCCACCAAAGGTAGATGATCCACCCAATTTCCACCATATTTTATCACACAATCCCAAAGCATATCCTCTAATATCTGAATAGTTCTCTCCACTAGCCCATCCAACTACGGATGGAAGGCAGTACTCAGACTTACCTTAGTCCCCAACCCTTTTATGGAATGACCGCCAGAAGTGAGATGTAAACTGCATACCATGATAAAAAAAAATAACCAAAATAGGCACCCCATGTAGCTTCACAATCTCATGAAGATACAACTTTGCATAATCCTCAGCCAAAAAGTTAGTCCGCATGGGCAAAAAATGAGCAGACTTTGTCATCATATCCACTATGTCCTAAATCAAATCAAATTGGTCCCGATAAGAGGAAGACCGGTAATAAAATCCACATAAATTATCTCCCATTTAAACTCGGGCAAATTAATTTCTTGATACATCCAACCAGTCCTTATGTTCTCAAACTTAACTTGTTGACACACCATGCACTTGGACAAAAAATCAACCACATCCCTCATCATGCTATTCCACCAATAGATCTTCTTGAGATCATGATACATCTTTGTCGCACCGGGATGAACAATATAGCATGACTCATGCGCCTCAGCCAAAATCCATCCATATCAGGAATACACAACCTCTCTTGGTACCACAAAGTACCATTACCATTGATCTTGAACACTTCCACCTTTTTCCCACCAATGCTACCCTAGATTTTCATCAAGACAAGATCTAATACTTGTTTCTCCTTAATCTCCGCACCGAGAGATAATCGAACCACCTCTTGCACCATCACATCACTATCCTTAGAGTCCAAGAAACAAACCTCAATATTTGACAAAAGGTGAATATCCTTCACTAATTCTCAATTTCCCTCCTCTACATGAGCTAAAATACCAATGGACAACTGCTAAGAGCATCAACAACCATATTAGCTTTACCTAGGTGGTAGTGAAGACTCATATCATAGTCCTTGAGAAGCTCAAGCCATCTTCTCTGCCTGAGATTAAGCTCCTTCTGCATGAACATGTACTGCAAACTCTTATGGTCTGAAAAGATATCCACATGAACACCATACAGATAATGCCTTCATATTTTCAAAGCAAACACAATGGCCAACAGCTCTAAATCATGAGTAGGATAATTCTTTTCATGCACCTTCAAATGCCTGGAAGCATAGGCTATCACTTTCCTATGCTACATCAACACACAACTAAGCCCTACCCGAGATGCATCACAATAGACCACGAACCCATCACTGCCTTTTGACAATGTCAAAATTAGTGCCGAAGTCAACTTATCCTTCAACTTCTCAAAACTCCCCTTGCACACATCCGACCAATAGAACTTAAGCTTTTTTTTAGTTAACTTAGTTAAAAGCATAACTATCGATGAGAATCTTTCCACAAACTATCTATAATACTTGGTTAAACCCAAGAAGCTATGAATATCGGATCGAGTCATAGGTCTAGGCCATCCCTTTACCATTGCAACCTTTTCTGGATCCATCATGATCCCTTTGCTAAAAATAATGTGACCTAAGAAAGTCACAACATTTTACCAAAACTCACACTTAGAGAACTTGACATACAATTATTGTTCCTTTAAGGTCTGGAACACCACTCGGAGGTGATTTGTATGATCCACCTCATTCTTTGAATAAACCAAAATGTCATCAATAAACACGATCACTGAGAGGTCTAAATACTACCAAAAAACTATGTTCATCAGATCCATAAATATCCAAATAACATCATCAAAAACTCATAGTGCCCATACCGAGTACGAAAAGCCGTCTTGGGGATATCCACCTCCCTAATCTTAAGTTGATGCTACCCAGATAGAAGATCTATCTTAGAGAAGAACATGGAACCTAGCAACTGGTCAAATACATTATCTATCCTTGGGAGAGGATATTAGTTCTTAACCGTTACTTTATTCAACTACCTATAGTCAGTGCACATACGAAGGGAACCATTATTCTTGCGCACAAACAACACCGATGCACCCCATGAAGAAATGCTAGGATGAATAAACCCTTTGTCCATAAGATCTTTAAGTTGCTCCTTGAGTTTTCTCAACTCAGCCAGGGCCATTCTATACCGAGGAATAGAAATTGGACGAGTTTTCGAAAGCAAATCAATACAAAACTCTATTTCCCTATCCAGAGAAACACCTTAAAAATCATTTAGAAAGACCTCTGGAAACTTATTAACTACTGGAACTAACTATAAGGAAGGACCTTCTGAGTTAGAATCTTTACCCCAGACTAAGTGATAAAGACAACCCTTAGAGATTAACCTCTGATCTCTAAGATAAGAAATAAATCTCCCCTAGGAGCTAAAAAATAACCCTCCCATTCAATTTCTGGCTCACCAGGGAACCTAAAGATGACCTTTTAAGTTTGATAATCTAAAAATGCATAACAAGAATACAACTTATCCATACCTAAAATTACATCAAAATCTACCATACCCAACTCAAACAGATCCACCAAAGTTTGCTTGTCACTAACATATACCATACCCCCCTATAGACCAGTTCAGCAATGACCGAGTCTCCTACCGGAGTAGAAATTAAAAAAGGATCCAAAATAACTTTTGGATCAAAACCAAAAGACACAGCTATGTAAGGAGTCACTTATCAGAGAGTGGATCCTGGATTAAGCAAATATTATACGTCACGAGAGAAAAGCTATAATGTACCAGTAATAACATCTGATGATGCCTCAGATTCTTGTTGGGATGCCAAAGTATACAATATGTTTCGACCAGTACTAGAACCAGGAGCAGTAATAGAAGTAGATGATGCCAGACCACCGAGTGCAGAAACAGAAGATGAATCCATATAATCTTATTCACCCCTATAGTAACTTTATTAAATAGACAATCCCTGAGCCGATGGCCTACCTGGCCATACTTAAATCATTTTTACCTTTCATCATTACAATAACCTCTATGAGGATGACCACAGAACCGACAAGAAGAGCATGAAGAGACTGACTGACCTCCACTTGCCTGAGATTGGGCACCCTATGATTGAGAATTATCACCACCATGACAACACCTATCACCCAACTACTATGGGTAAGAAGCACTGGCAGTAGAGAAGGAACCAGAACTCCCTGACTTTTTTTTCTGCCACTTGCCACCATCTCAACCTCCCTGAGACTGTGTACCTACCTGATCAGAAAACCTGTTCCACTTACCCTGTCTATCTCCAAACTTTACCTACCTCCTCTTCTTATTCTAAACCTGTTGCATATGAACAATCAACCTAGAGATGTCCATATCTTTAATCAACAAGGCAGTCTTTCTTTTTAAGATCAAATCTCTATTTAACCCAAAAGCAAACTTCCCCTTGCTCGACCTCATATCCTCTACTAAATCAGGAGCATACCTCAGCAACTGATGAAACTTTAAGGCATATTCTGTTACATACATCTTCTCTTGCCAGAGATTCACAAACTCCTCCATCTTAGCTTTTTTAATTCTTGAGGAAAGAAACAATCCATGAAGGTATTAGAAAAGGCCTCTCACAACCATTCCTCTTCCTCAATACCCCTATCTCTGTCCCACTCTCATACCATTGATAAGCAACATCTTTGAGTTGATAAGCTGCAAAGTTAATGCCTTCCATATTAGTAACTTATATAACCTGAAATATTTTCTCTATTTCACCAAGAAAGCCATGTGCATCTTCATCCACCTTCACTCCCGCAAAGTAGGAGGATCTATCTTCATAAATTGGCCAACCCTTATGGCCTCGGCAGATAAAGCACCAATTGTACTCCGCTCAGCCTGAGTAGCGACCATCTAAGAAATAACATGAATAGACTGACGAAACTTTATATTTTTCACATTACCCTGAGGGACCTGAGGAGAAGTAAGAGAAATAGGAAGAACTCCCAACACAATTAGGAATAGGACCCTAAGATCGAAGATGTACTCCGGTCGTAGGATGTAACCCTTCAGTATTATTCTTGAATGGGATAGAATAATTTATTTGCATTCCAGATCTATGAGGCATGACATGAAAAACAAACAACCAAGGATTAGAGAAGATTCTAGGACTGAGAATTTCAAGCTTAAAGATAGAATACCAAGAAAGTGAAACATTCCTAAATGCCTTGTAGCCTCTCCCTTATGAGTGTGGCGCACTACACATCCCTAAAAGAGACTCTCCTCGACACGACTTTGTGGACTCCCAATTGACCATGAACCTAGGATATGATACCAACTTGACGTGACCCAAACTAGGGCCTTGTCGTAATAGGCATCCCAAGTCCAACCAGGACCGGGGACCACCCCTTATTGCCCAACCCAACTACAACATGATCCCTATGATGGGTTAAATTTTGAACATATAATAAGATAGTGTAAATGTTCTCATTAAAACTCTAGGATAGGATCACTACCATAACTGACCCAACTAAGTATACAAATCCACGCCAACTGCCCAACCATACCCAACCGAACCAAAGAGCCATAAACCAGGCCATTACTAAATAAGTCTTAAAATATAATGCATTAAATCTCAAAACAAAGTATGATGGAACAGTGAGAAATTCTTTCCAATGAGGACAGCCCACCAGCTTATTCTAATGCCAAGGCTTCTACTAATACCGATCATGCCCATACCAATCCACAAAAGTACCATAAATCCTCTGTCCAAAATATTAGATTGGGACATATCCCCAACCATGGCCAAAACCAATATCCAAAATAAAAGTAAAATGACTAAGAATATCCATATCATGAAATGGAGCCTTCCAAAAAGATGGAAGCTCACCTCTTCAATCCAAATGTTGTCCCCAAATTAATCACTATGTAGGAGGAGTCGAACGGTCGATTCTTGCATAGCATGGGTATACAACAACCAGTAGATGGGTTGGCGAGTGAATGCTAGCATGTATCTCAGGATAAGGACAAATTAATGCCATTTAAAATAACCAAGTAAGACCATCCATGATGCATACAACCAACCATATATATAAGTGTCAGGAAAAGAGGTCGAGTTTAGCATGCATTCAAACCCATTTACCTGGGTTGTGTAGCTTTGTCATTCTAAACCACCCATAGGCCATATGGGTTCAGCTTCCCTTGCTGAAAGAGTCCCAGAGCGCGTAGCCGCATGACCAGGAAATATACCATGGGATGACTAGTACATCCCCCAATTGTGTGAGATCATGCACACGGTCCACTAAGACCAATCCTCGTATCGACAAATATAATTTTCCAGTTTTGGTCCCACTGAAACCTCCATCTTCCACGGCTTAGCTACATATCCCTCCATTAATGCCTAATATAAAACCATGTCCAAATAATCCATATATCATTTATTAACCAAGGCTATTTATTAGTAGTATTGTTATACTACCCATAACTGCAAGATTTTATCCATAGCCAAACCAATTAGGTTAAGGGGACTTTCAAGTGCCCTTTCTATTTACCATATTAAACCTCTTCGAAGACTTCCATGTTCTCCACAAGCATAACCAATTAGCCTTAAGCCTTTGTAAACCATTTAAACATTTAAATCTTTCTCACATAAGCTGAAAATAAGCAAGAGTTCCATTAAAACAATCAATGCAATGAACATATCTTCATAAGCATTTTGTCAAACACATTGGGGGCATAATACAACCAAAACTAACTTCAATACCATTAATCCATTCCAATCCAATCCAATTATCCAAAACCATCATTTATGCATAGAAAATCATAATTAAAACCATGAGAAACCATAAATAAGTATTTAATATCAAAACCCCCAAATCATAGTTGAAAACCATAAATCATGCAATATTGAAATCATGAAAACATCCACAAAATCCATGCCTTTCTAGAAGTAATGAGGAGGGAAGAGATACATGCCTTAAACCAAAAAAGATGATGGAAGAAAATCACCAAAGCAAGCCCCAAAGTAATCTCTTGGTTGAAACCCTAGCTTCATTTGCTCAAAAGCTCTCAAGAGAATTATGGAGTATTTAGGAGTTGTTTGTAAGTGTTAAAGAAAAGGATAATAGGATAAATAACCTCCTAAGTGTATAAGAAGTTGTGGGACCTTATTAGGATAAGTAGGAAATGTCTAGAATACCCCTACTTAAATTACACAGATAACCCATCACAGAGATACGACTGACCCTCATGAGTCATACCCTCCTATACTATTGGTACCCACCAAATGTGCCCAACCCTCAACCCTTGGATCAGATACTGTCTAGTATACTACTCATCCAACCAAGTCGTAACCACAACATACGATCCATACCCTTCACCCATATCCATGGCAGAATAAAATACCAAGAGAATCAAACATTGTCCACCATACGAGTCCATGATATGACTTGTACCCAGCCATACGACTCAAACCCATAAGTTCTATCCATTCCAGTGACCAAAATCACCCTATTAACCAACACTAGTTAGCATACAACAAGGCCTTACCACTCGTACCCTAGTATATGGCTCGTACCATGAGTCGTACTAGGTCTAGAGACTTGAATTATAGGAAATTTTATAAGGTTCAAAACCCAGGATACTTCTGGAAGTCAAAACCTTACCATGCTGCATCAACACATAACCAGTACCACATGGGATGCATCATAATACATCATGAAATCATCAGTACCTTGGGCAGGGTTCAAGCCAGAGTCGAAGTAAACTTATCCTTCAACTTCTCAAAACTTCTCAAAACTTCCCACACAAGCATCAGACTATAAAATCTTTACCTTTTTATGAGTCAATCTAGTCAATAGAGCTGCAATAGAAGAAAAATTCTATACAAACCTCATATAGTACCCAACCAAGCCCAAAAAGCTCTGAATATTGGTTCTGCCTCTTAACCGCCTTAACTTTTTGTAGATCTACCTTGATCCCCTCACTAGAAACAACATGCCCAAGAAAGGTCATAGCATTCAACCAAAACTCGCATTTAGAAAATTTAGTATATATTTTTTGATCTTTAAGGGTTTGTAACACCATTTGGAGGTGATTGGCATATTCCTCCTTCCTCTTAGAATACACCAATATGTCATCAATAAAAACTATCACAGATAAATCCCAAAACTACCTAAACACCTAATTCATAAGATTAATAAAAGCAATTGGAGAATTAGTCAACCCAAACGACATGACCAAAAACTCATAATGGCCATACTAGGTACGAAAAGCAGTCTTAGGAATATCCACCTCCCTAATTATTAGCTGATGATAACCCAAATGGAGAATAATCTTTGAAAAACACATAGTACCTTAAAGCTGGTCCAAAAAATCATCAATCTTTGGAAGAGGATACGTATTCTTCACTGTGACCGTATTCAACTAATGATAATCTATACACATCTAAAGAGACCCATATTTCTTTTGCATAAAAAGGACAAGAGCACCCTATGGAGAAATACTAGGACAAATAAAGACCTTATCAAGAAGATCCTTCAACTTTCCTTCAACTTCTCCTTAACTTATTTCAACTCAACTGGATCTATTCTATAAAAGAAATGGAAATAGGATGGGTATCTAGTAAAAGGTCAATCCCAAAATCTATCTCCCTATTGGGAGAAAAGACGAAAAGATCATTATGAAATACTTTAGCAAACTCATTACCATAGGGACAGATTTCAAAGAAAGACTTTGTAGGAACCCTTGGGGGTTGCACCACACAGTGAGGGACCAGGTCCCTCAGGGTCAATCACAAGAGATAAAATAGTAAAGCAACTATGAGGTGCTGGAAAAACAAAGGCATTGCAGAAAGTAAAAAACATAATATTTTTACGTGGAAATCTAGGAAAGTAAAAACCATGGCTTGTCCTCACAAGCACCTCAACATATACTATAGTCAAACTCTTGATTACAATATTTACTGGACCTAACTCTAGGTCCCTTTTGCTTATAATAACTCTACTACGAGCTCATCTTGGCAACTCTACCAAGGACCCTCTACACTGATTAGCTCTAATCAGTATCAAAACTTAGGCAATTCTACCTAAGCACTCTCTACTCAAAGAGAAAGGTTTATTACTCTTATAATATGAGTAATTCATTTACAAATCAGAACTCACTCAAGAACAATTTCTATTTAAGCACACATAATCAACTTAAAACTTGAGCAGTGTTGAATTGGCATTTTTGTTACCGTTTTTCACTCTTTTAATTGCAAAAAACCATTTCATAAAGAGGTATCTCTATCCTTTTATAGCTAAGTGATGATTATGGCTGAAAGATCATTGGACCAGTTATCCTAATTAGTACAAATAGCACCTGCAAGTTTGTTATATAAGAGAAAAAAATTGTTCAGACAATGCAATGCCAACTGTACTGTACCTTGTACATAGATGCTCATCATCAAAAATACATATAGCAATTTTCCCCTTTTTGATGATGACAAACCAACCATAAAGTTTTGAGCATCAATGCACATTTATCTTATTTAATCAGTCTGATTACCATATAAAGATGAATGTTACCCCTATCTTTATGCTTTCTCCATCACCATCATGCAACACAGGAACCTGGTTCCTTGTTGTCATTTATAGTAAAAACTTGGGCACCACCTGAGCACATATTTGCTTTCCCCTGTCACTGTGCTCTACATATCTATGCTTCACCTAGTCACTCTTGAGCACCACCTGAGCATATGTTTTTCTTATGTTTACTTCTCCCTATCGTTGTGCTCTACATATCTTTAGTTTCCCCTATCACGGTGCTCTAAATATCTGAGCACCCCCTTATTTCCCTGGTCCTCACACATGAGGTCAGTATTTTCTTTTTTTGCATCATTGAAAAGGATTAACAGTAAACCAAGATTAAAGATAAGTACAAATTAGTCAACTCATGGACACTGGGTCAACACTAACATAAAGAACATTATTAAGGTAAAACCAGATAAAGATCACAAAAGCAAGAGTTATGTATCATTGCAGTGCAAGAATTACATTTTAAGTTCCATAGAAAAAATCCATAAAAGTTGGAGAAAAAGGTGGAGGATTATGGGAGAAGGAATAATTCAAGCTCAGAAGCCTCATTGGTTAAAATTATAACCTTCATCTTGAATTTATCATTTTTTTGATTTTGCACTAGCACTCACTAAATTTCTATCTTTTCTAGCATTTTTCTTTTGATTTTAAATATCCAAGAAAATGCCTTATTCACAAAGTAATTTTTTTATCTACTAAATATCCAGCACAGTTAGCATCAGGATAGACCAACAAGTCAAAACTATCTCCTGATAGATAGTATAGGACCAGGTCCCCTATCCTCTTTAGATAATTCTTTTTGCAGCTTTCAGATAGGACTCCTTTGAGCATGCTTCAAAACCTAGCACACATTCCTACACTGAAAACAATGTCAATTCTACTTGTAGTGTGATATATCAAGAATCAAATAATCCCTCTATACATTATCTTGTTCACTGAAGAACCTAGCTCATCATTGTCCATTTTTAGCTAGTTCTAATTAGGGTATCAATTGGCTTGAAATTTCCCATGTTATACTTCTTTTGTAGCTCCTTGATGTACTTTTCCTGACAAATAATTGTCCCTTGAAAAGTTTGTATAATCTGTAGACCTAGGAAGAAGCTCAATTCACCCATCATACTCATTTCAAATTCACTCCCCATTAGCTTAGCAAATTCTTTACATAAGGATTTAAAAGTAGCTTCAAAGATTATGTCATCAACATATATCTGAACAATCAACAGACTATTACCTCTAGTCTTTAGGAATAGAGTATTATCTATTTTCCCACTTTTGAAGCCATTTTCCAGGAGAAACTTTAAGAGTCTCTCATCCCAGGCCTTTGGTGCTTGCTTTAACCTACAAAGAGCTTTATCCAGTTTGAGTACATGATGAGGAAAATATGCATCTTCAAAACTTGGAGGCTGTTTTAGATAGATTTCTTTTACATTTCCATTTAGGAAGGCACTTTTAACATCTATTTGAAATAGTTTTAATCCCATATATTCCGCAAAGGCAACAAGAATTATTATTGCCTCTATTCTTGCTACAGGGGAAGAGGTCTCATCATAGTCAATCCCTTCTTCTTGATTATAACCTTGAACAACCAGTCTTTCCTTATTTTTGTTGATATTTCTATTTTTATCTTGCTTATTTTTGTCCACCCATTTGGTCCCAAATATTGTTTTATCAACGGGCCTAGGGACCAGATGCCAGACTTTTCTTCTTTCAAATTAATGTAGTTCTTGTATTTTATTAATCCAATTAGCATCTTTTAGGTCCTCTTTTACATTCTTAGGCTCAATTTGGGATAAAATGACTAAAAATGCCATAGCATTCCAGGCTTGAGCTCTTGTTTGGACTCCTATTTGCAAGGGTGTAGTCAAATCTCAAGGGGATGAGAGGACTTGTGTCTCTAATTTTGCCTTCTAAGATTGATACTATTGGGACCAAGACCCTATGAATTCTGATTGGTTTCCTCTGGTTATTCTTCCACTGGAGCTGGGATCTATGCCTGAGTTTTTGAATCACCATCACTTTCATTATCTACATCATTTATCCCTTGATAATCATCTTCAGTAGTGTCATCCCTTTGAATAGGAATGAGTTTTTCAACTTCTGAATCATCACCATCACCAGGATTTATTTGATTCCCAGATTCATTAAAGATCACATGAACACTTTCTTCAAAATATAGAGTTCTTTTATTGAAGACTCTGTAAGCCTTACTTGTTGAAAAGTAGCCTACAAACACTTCTTCATCACTCTTAGAATCAAATTTTCCCAATTCTCTCTACCCATTGTTTACCACAAAGCATTTGTATCCAAATGGTCTAAAGTAGTCTAGATTAGGATTTCTATTGAATACCAGCTCATATAGAGTCTTAGTCATAAGTGATATAATCAAACATCTGTTAGTCACATAACAAGCAATATTTACTGCTTCAGCCCAGAAACTCTTTGAAAGACCACTATCAATTAGCATAGTCCTACCAATCTCTATGATAATTCTATTTTTCCTTTCAATAACTCCATTTTTTTATGGAGTTCTAAGAGTAGATAAGTTGTGACTTATAGCACGCTCAGCACAGAATTCATCAACTAGAGAATCTTTAAACTCATTTTCTTGATCAAACCTAAATTCAGTAATTTTACAATTTAGCTTCACTTGGATTTTCCTGGAAAATGCCACATGAATCCCATATGTTTCATCCTTGGTTCTTATAAAGATTGTCTAGGTGAACCTGGAGTAGTTATCTATAATTACCAGCCCATATTTCTTCCCTCCTCTACTTTGGCCTTTAATAGGTCCATATAAATCCATGTGAAGTATTTCAAGAGCTCTGGAAGTACTTACTTGCTTCTTCAGTTTGAAGGAAGATCTGGTCTATTTTCCTTAAACACAAGCATAACAAACTTTATTGTCTGGAAATTTTAGCTTTGGCAACCATGGACCAAGTCTCTTGAAATTAAATTGTTTAGCAAAGTGGAACTTATATGTTCCAATGTTCTGTGCCATAAATCAACATCTTCACTTTGAACTTTTAAACAAGTTATTTTCCCATCATCCACAGACTTCAGATCAGCTACATACATTTTTTTGATCCTATTAACTTTGAGAATAATTTTTCCAGATTTCATGCTTGATATGGTACATCCATCAGATGAGAATTTTACCTCATTTCCCTTGTCACAAATTTATGATACACGTAGAAGATTGTATTCAAGGTCATTCACATAATCACATCTTCTATTTAATGATGAAATGATTCTCCAATCTTTCCAACACCTTGGATCTACCCCTTTTTGCTATTTCCAAAAGACACACCTCCCCCTAGAAGTGTTTTGAGGGAGAGAAAACAATCAACCCTTCCAGTCATGTGTCTTGAATAAGGGTGGCAATGGACCGATACCAGCACAGCCTTTTTGGAGTTTTTTGCCAGAACCAGTACTACCAAAATTGGAATACCAGATTTTTTGACTGGTCTGCAATGGTTCATTGGTTACCGGGGTGGAACCGGGTTAGATCGGACCGCCAGCCGGATCTATACCAGAAAAGACGACGTACTTCGCATTTTTTAATTTAAATTATATTATATAATTAACCTATATTATATAACTTATATTTTATTAATATAATATATTAATACAACATTTTTTTATTAACTTTTTCTAATAAGTTTAAGTTTAAGTTTAATATATCTTAAAAAGTTTAAAATTTTAACTTAAAAATATATATTTAAATTTAAGTTAATAAATATAATATTTTTTAATATATCTTAAACTTGAAAAATATATCTTTAAGTGTAAGTTAATATAACATTTTTAATAAGTTTAATAAGCTAAATTATATTTATATAATTTTAAGTTATAAAGTTAAATATTTTTCTAACTTTATAAAGTTAAAAGTATTAAACTTTTTTTCCCATAACTTCAAAGTTACAAATATAAACTTTGTAATTTTAGCTAAGATAATTGTATGAAACAAAAGATAAATTTTTAAAATAAAATTAAGGTGAATAGACTTTATATTTATTTAGATTTCTTACATTGTACATTTATTACAAATATTAAAAGAAAATCTAATCTACGCAACCATCTTCTAGGAAGGGTTCTGTTTGAATTAGATCTCTACACTAGAATCTTATTAATATCTACAACATCCAGAATATTCTAGGCGTAACTTATCTATTTCTTCGGCGGATAAATTTTTTGGAATTGGTCTTTTTCCTTGTCCTCCATTGCTTCCATTTCATTATCACTATTTTCCTCAAATATTTCATTTATTTCGTCTTCAATTTGGGGTGGTAATTTTGGGAGCCCATAATTTCTTCGCTCGGCATTGATCCAATCTCTAAATAATATCGAAATATCCAAACTAACCTTTGCTAATGAATATCGATGATCTCCAATCATAAATCTTCCTGCGCTAAAAGCTAGCCCCAAAGCAACTGAAGAAGCTTGAGTTGCTAGCACATCTCAACCACCCTTGAAAGTTTTAGAAATTGTCTGGTATGGGTCTTCCACCATGCTAAAAATTGTTGTTGTCCATTTGCATCTCTAGTACTTTTTCGATCCTGAGTAATATATGAATCAAAATCATTACTACTACAACATTGAAGACCAATTTCTTCACCCAACTCGATATCTAAATCATTATATCTACGTCGAGAAGTAGGAGGTTCAACCGGCACAATATTTTGTTCCATAACTTGATACAAGTTATATAAACTCCTAGCTTTAGGTACTATATTAGCACAACAAGTTTCAACTGATGACTTTTCACAAGGTTCAATTACTGAATTGTTGTATAATTTTTGAACCAACATCATTACACCATGTTCTTTGTAAAATGGATTGAATAAAGTAGCTGTAAAATAAATTTATGGAATAGGAAAATAATATTTTTGAAATTTATCAACCATAGCTTCTATTGCCTCTTTGTAAGGACAAATTTTTTATATTCAACAAGTACTTTAGAAATAGCAGTAATAGTTACTAAAACAGAAGAAATAGTTAGAATATATTGAGCAGATACTGTGTTCGTAGCTTGATAAAAAGTTTTTAAAAATTTACAAAGTTCTTCTACTTCAATCCAATCTTCTTCACCTAGTCTTAAACCAACATTCGAATTATGAGCATTATAAACTAATTGTATAGGTTCACGATATATAAGAGCAACTTCAAGCATTTGATTCAAAGAATTCAATCTAGTAGGAACTTCTTTTGGAACTTTTCAATATAGAATCTCACATTTTTCACATTTATATTTAAAATTATACTTTTTGTTATTTTAAAAATATAACGACAAGCAATTCAAACTTTACAACAACCATTTCTAAACAACTCAACACCATCATGTACTATCAAATTTAAAATATGTGCAGTACATCTAACATGAAATGATCTTCATTCATAGGACATAGTCTAGTTTTTAAATTTTAAACAGTTTTCAAATTATTCGAAGCATTATCTAATGTGCATGCCATAGTTTTATCAATAAATCTAAAATATTTCAAGTTATCCACTATTGTACCAGCTATAAAGCTACCGATTTTAGCCTCATCAATATATTTATAAGAAATAATTCTTTTTTGCATGTTCCAATGGTGATCAATCCAATGAGTCGTGATAGTAAAATAATCATTAGTGAGAACGCTACGATCCATATCAGAAGTAATAGATATTCCACCATCAAATTTACTAAATAAGCAATGAAGATAATGATAATGTTCAGCTTGAAATTTAAAAATATCATATTTAATTATATTTTGTGAAAATATTTAAAAAGAGGATTATATACTTGCTGAATATAATAAATAAAATTGAGATAAGAAGGAAAACTAAAAGACAAACCCATAACATCAACCATGTTCGCTAGTTTTTCTCTATCTACATCTTCACTCTATGTCGATGATGAACTTGGGCTAGCCGGGTTAAACATGTCTAAACGTGTTTGAACCATATTACCACCTACATATTCTTGCTTCAATGGTGTACCAACTTTTTTGCCTTAGCCTCATCTTCTAGATGAATAAATTCTTTATTACATCCCCTCAAATGCATAGTTAGCAACCCTGTCCCGCCATTCTTTCCCCCGGTCAAATGTTTCATAATCTCAGGCATTTATTGCAAGTAGTAGTATTTTTAACTCTAACATGCTCCATAAATTTCCAAACTAAAGACCTTTTAGAACGTTCGGTACCTTTGGCTCTAGTAAATTTTGGTAAAGGAGAAAGTTCTTCACCATCTTCCAGTAATTCCGTAACCGGACAAGTAGGATCTCATGGTCTAATTTCATACCGGTACCAACATCAAAACCATTAGCCTGTGATAAAGAAGTTTCATTAAATCTAGGCGGTAATGAACTAGTAGTAGCACTATTTTTTTATTTCTATGAAAAATCTTACCAAAGATTTTTTTTTACCACTGCTATTTTTATGGACATCCATAATTAAATTTAAATAAAATTAAAATCTTAAAACAAGCAATATAGATATTATAAATTAAAAAATTAATATAAGTAAATAAATATAGATAATAAAAATAAAAATATTGATATTAAAGTAAATAAAAAGAGATTAAAGTTGGAATGAATATACCGAACATCTGCGTAAAAGCAGACGTATACCAAATGTCAGAATTAAAAGACGATAATTGAAGCTTGTAATATCTTCAAAAAATCTTCAAATCTAACTAATACAAAAACTAGAAATATTAAACGAGGGTATAAGAATATTAAGAGAGAGTATGAAAAATTGAGAATATTTGTGAGAAAAAAATAGATATAAAAGGGTATTTATAGTGGAAATTTTAAGGGGGCAGTGGGGTAATTGGGAGGGGGCACAAAATAGTCGTTGTCCCCCACTCTCCCAACGGATAAGATTCCATGCCCCAAAACTAAAAGAGTTATTGCTGCCATAACATAACTCAAATAATTAAAAAATCAAACGGTCAAAACAGTTTGGTCGGCGTTGGACCGGAACCGGTCAATCAACGGTTGATTACCGAAAATTTAATCAGTGATGCACTGGTATCAGATTCCAAAACATTGGGTATCGTTATATCAGTTGTAACCGGTACTATTGCATTACCGCTGCCAGAGCGTTACCGAAATAGAAAAACCCCGGTCCGTTGCCACCCTTAGTCTTGAACAACCATTGTCCATAAACCAGTTTTGGGTGAAATCCCCTTTTTCTGCTCCATTTTCTTCTTTATCTTCAGTGGTTAAGATTAGAGAGCAGCAGGAATATGATATTGTTCTGTTATCCTCCTTTTTCAGCAAGAAACTATCTCTATGCTATTTACTATTCTTAGATTTATTTTGAGGATTCTTCCCATGCTGCAAACACTTTCTTCACTACACAGCTGGCTGCATCATTTTTTCTTGATTTTTTAGGATTTTTATCATTCCTTTTAGTAAGCTGACCACTCTTTTTTATAGCTCTAGCAATCCTAGATGCCAGAAGTGCAACATCGGTGTCTTTTTCACCTAGGTCAGACTTAAGAGCCTTCAAAGTCAGGAATCTCTCCCTTTTTTCTTTCTTTGTTTCTACCTCTAGTTTAGTTAAAGTGACCATGATGATCAGAACACTCTAGGTGTGAACCTTTTAGAGTGAACCTACTCTGATGCTAATTGTAGGAACCCTTGGGGGTTGCAGCACACGGTGAGAGACCAGGTCTCTCAGGGTCAATCACAAGCGATAAAATAGTAAAGCAATTATGAGGTGCTGGAAAAATAAAGGCAGTGCGGGAAAGTAAAAAAACACAAGATTTTTATGTGGAAACCCAGGAAGGGAAAAACCATGGCTTTCCCTCACAATCACCTCAACATCCACTATAATTAAAGTCTTGATTACAGCCTTCACTGAACCTAACTCTAGGTTACTCTTGCTTGTAATAACTCTACTACAAGCTCATCTTGGCAACTTTACCAAGGACCCTCTACACAAATTAGCTTAATCAGTATCAATACATAGTCAACTCTACCTAAGCACTCTCTACTCAAAAATAAAGGTTCATTACTTTTATTACACAAGTAATTCATTTACAAATCAGAACTCACTCAAGAACAATTTTTATTTAAGCACACATAATCAGCTTAGAACTTGAGTAGTGTTGAATTGTGGTTTTTGATACCTCTTTTCACTTTTGTTAATTGGAAAAATACATTTGATGAAGAGGTGTCTCTTTTTTTTTATATCTGAGTAATGATTAGGACTAAAAGATCATTGGACCAACTGTCCTAATAGTACAAAATAACACCTGCAAGTTTGTTACACAAGAGGACAAAATTATGCAGACAACACGTACCAGCTGTACTGTAGCTTGCACATCCAGGGACCTGGTCCTTTGCAGTTTAGCTGCTCATCATCAAAACTACATATAGCAGACTCTTCGAACTTTGATCTTTAACCTGAACTAAATGATAAAGAAACCCTTTGGTAACCAATTTTTGGGCTCTAATATAAGAAATGAACCTCTCTTTTGGCACTAGGGAAGTTCCCTTCTATTATAATACAGGCTTATTCGGGAAATGGAAACTGACCCTTCGAGTCCCACAATCTAGAGAAGCATAGCACAAGTGAAGACAATCCATCCCTAAGATAACATCAAAATCCACCATATCCAACTCTATCAGATCCACCAGGTTCTCTCTATGAAAGATAGACACCACACAATACCTACAGACCTTTCTAGCCACAACAAAATCAACCATTGGGGTACACACAGAGAAAGGAACAAAAATGCATTCTAGAATAAAACCAAAATGCAAAACCACATATAGGGTCACATATTAAAAGGTAGAACCTAGGTTAAGAAGATAATACACATCACAATAAAAGAGCCATAATATTTACCAGTGATAACATTTAGGGATACCTCAAATTCTTGATGGGTAGCAGGGGGATAGAGAGAATTCTGACCAATTTCGAAACTAGAACTAGTACCCTTTAGTACGAGGGCCAAAGAAGTCGTACCCAGAACCTTATTAGTTCTCAAAGAAACCTTAGCTGAACAGTATCGATGCATATTATAACACCCCATACCATTTTTGATTTAATACCACTCTTAGAAGCATGCATAGAGAGCTTACAATCTAAAATTTCTCTAAGTGTTAAAAAGACTTAGTCATATTTTGGGACCTTAAATTCAATGAATTTTTAATTGACCTTCCTGACCTCGAGACGTAGCTTTTAGATTTGATTCATTCTCAGAGGTGTAAAAGGGATGTCTTGGGAGAGTTTCAGATTTTTTAGACAAGGTTTGGGACGTGTTTGGATTTCAAAAATAGAATGCCACAATGCTTATCGCGTTGGGGCACCTAGCACGACACATTGGCTCTCAAAAATGGGATTTTTCTATGATTTTAATTTTGAAGAACAGTCACCTTTTACCTATAGCCCCAAGTCATGAAAACAAAAGATTAAAATGTATATAGGGCATCATATACTCAAAATTAATTAGTTTTCTCATAAACAAAACCCTAACCCTCCCACCAAAGTTCAAAAATTCAACCTGTAAGTTCAAAATTTCTAAGAAATGAGTCAAGATTTGGGTTCCATTCTTTTAACTAAGTAATATAAGGTATGTGGAACTATCCTAAACCTCATGGGCATGGATTTACTGCTTTTAAATTTGTTTTAAAGATTATATATATGTATATATGAAATTATTTCAAGATCATTGATAAACTTATATTGAAAATAGTGCATCTTGATGAAGTATTGCAAAAATTATGGTATGAAATCCTAAATTTGAAATGTTTTCGTGTGTCCATGTAATGTTTGGATTGTGAAATTAAATGAGAACATAGGACATGTAGTTCCCCCTTTTTCTATGTATTCCAGTACTGAAAGTCCTTCCTTCCAGTCGGTCCCTATAGTTAATGAATTCCTAAAATTCTTTCCCGATGATCTCCCAGGGATACCACCTGACAGAGAATAAGATTCTGGCTTTGAATTGTTGTCGGAAATTCATCCTATTTTTGTTCTGCCATATAGAATGACTCCTATTGAATAGAGTTAAAAGATTTTTTTGACAAGGGCTTTATCCATCCTAGTGTTTCTCCATAGGGTGCACCTATACTCTTCGTGTGTAAGAAATATAGCTCCCACCATATGAGTATAGACTATTGTCAGCTAAATAAGGTCATGGTTAAAAATAAATACCCTTTTCCTAGAACCGATGATTTATTTGATCAACTCTAAGGTTCTAAATATTTATTTAGGATAGACCTTAGTTCAAGATATCTGTAACACCTCGAACTTTCTTTAAGTTAAATCTAGTCTCCAGAAGAGTTACTGATGACTTTCTAAATTATTAATGTTTAAATCAGATAGAATTTCCCTAATTTTAACTTTTTATCATATGGGAAATTGAATTAGCTTTCCAACGATACCAATTTCTTCCAAATTCGGTATCGGAGTAAAAAGTTATGGATGTTTTATAGAGAATTGGCGGAACTACTGAAAAGCGACGGTCAGGGCTGACGAACTATTGATCTAGAGATGGACCGTCACCCAAGCCATCACCACTAAGGTAGTGAACTCGACTTCTATCTAAGTGCGATGGTCGGGACCAATGCACCATCGAACTAGCGACGTACCATCGTCCAAATCGTCGTAGACAATAGGTTCTGGCCAAGTACGATGGGATGGACTGATGGACCATCGATCCAGCAAAAGACCATCACCTAAACCATTACCACTTCTGATCAGCGAATTTAAGCCATTTTTAAAAGGGTATTTGGGTCTTTTTCCACCCATTTTAACCCCTAATTAAACCAGACCAGAGCTCATCACTTCATTAATCATCTATAATACCAAATTAGGGTTTCTCTCAAAGATTAATCCCAAAGAACAAGAAACCCTAGGTGTTTAATTCTAAGTTAAAAATTCAACCTTTCCTCCACCAATCTTCAACAAATCATCCACCCAAGTATGTCAAGTGTTGATTCATGGGTTTATTTCACCCATGAAGCTCAAGAAACCCTATTTGAAATATAAACTTTGGATTCCATGGTATGAATTGAATTATATCCATATTTATATTGTTGTTTGATTTCCAAGTTGAAGTCTTTAATGACTATTATGAAAATATGTTAGTATATGGTTGAAATTCTTACATTGGAAGTGTAAAATATTGCCATGAATTATTATTTCAATATTTATGCCTAAGCCTAAAGATATGCATGCAAGGTGTTTGATAAAATGCCTAAGAGAATAAGAATTATGCCTTATGACTCATTTGTGACCAAAATTGATGAATCCATGTTTATCCCTTATGTTTGATATGACTTCCACGTTATTGTTATGCTTTGTAATGGATTGACGTAATGCTCATGAGATTAGGCTTATGAAATTATGTTATGTTTACATGCATTCCTATTCATGTGTGACCTTATAGCATGCGAATACTTTATGAAAATCCCCAATGATTGTACTATGAATTGTTGACTATGGTCATGTTCCAAGAAGTGTCACGTTTTGTCAATTTCATGCTATCGAGTCATGGGGGTGCTTATACCCGATAATTTAACTGTGTGACTAGAGCCAGTGTTATGTTTTCTAGTTATTATCAGTCAAGCCATGATGCATAGAACTTAGTCAGTTATGTGACTCAGGATGAGTACCCAGGTGGATCTGAGTACAACCTTTCATCTACAGACTGATGGTCAGTCCGAGCGAACTATTTAGGTTCTTGAGGATATGCTCTAATCCTGTGTTATGGATTTTGGAGGCAAGTGGAAGGAGCACTTATCCTTGGCAGAGTTTGCTTATAATAACAGTTAATATTCAAGTATTGAGATGGTGCCTTTTGAGGCTTTCTACGGTAAGAGATGTCATTCTCTGGTCGGATGGTTTGATACTTCCGAGGTTAGGCCCTGTGGTACTGATTTGCTTCAGGAGTCATTAGATAGAGTCAGGGTGATCCAGGACAGGTTAAGAGCAACTCAGAGTAGGTAAAAGGCCTATGTAAAACGTAGGCTCCATGCCTTAAGATTTGGAGTTAGTGATCGAGTATTACTTCTTGTGTCATCCATTTAGGGTGTGATGAGGTTCGGGAGGAAAGGAAAGCTCAGTCCAAGATATAGCGAACCTTTCGAGATTTTTCACACAATTGGTGAGGTGGCTTATGAGTTAGCTTTACCTCTATATTTTTCGGTTGTCTATCTAGTTTTCCATGTTTTTATGTTGAGAAAAAACATCGTTGATCCATGTCATGTGCTTAGATGGGACTTAGTTTAGTTGGATGAGAGTTCAACCTTCATGAAGGAGCCATTGCATATTTTGGCTAGTGATGTTAGGTAGTTGCACACTAGGAGATTCCTGTAGTTAAGGTTAAGTGGAGGCACCACCCAGTAGAGAAGTCCACTTGGGATATTGAGAGAGAGATGCAGACCCAAAATCCTCACCTGTTCAAGACTTTAAGTACATCTAAATCCTTAATTTTCGTAGACGAAAGTTACTTTAGTAGTGGATATTGTAATGACCCTTCAGGTTATTTTCTGTTTTTCTATTTATTTTTCTTTTAGAGCCTTTCCATAGTTGTCCCAAGTCATTTATGACTTGCAAGAACTGACAATTCAGTTATCGGGCAGTTCGTTTGGTCTATAAAACCAATTCTTTATTTTGAAGTTTTTTCTAGTTCCAAATGGCCTCCAAGCAAAAATCTGAGTAAAACAACCTCAAGTGCAAATTTTGGTTGTGCCAGCAGCTCCAGAATGTCAATTTTAGGCTAGGTGGACCTTTGGTTTGGGTCTCCAGACACCTGAGCTTATTTTGACATATCGATCAAAAAGTTAAGAAAATAAAATATGGGTGTAGGATCCACATTTGGTCTAAACAATGTCATATGAAAAATACAATTACGCCATTGAGTTTGGAGCATTGAGTTTAGTGTAATTTCATAGTTCATTTGCATATATCGGATTCTAGATGAATCCTGAGGGCTTGGAGAATTTTCCAAGTTTCAGTTGTCATCTGGTGCAGCTGCTATTGCAAGCCAAGAGTCGCGATCGTGGTACCCTTGGTAGGAAAAGTAGTGCAATCACAGGGCATGAGTTACAATCGCAACTCATGTGTGCAGTCTCAGAATGGTGCAATTGCGGGTCTGGGTCCGCAACAATGGGACCCGAGTACCTGGTATAGGTATAAACAAACCTTTATGTTGTGAATTTAGCCATTTATCACTATTTCTTGAGATCATAAATCCTAAATAGTAAGATTAAGTGGAACTAAAGCTTATGGGTGATTGGGGAGCTTGATTAATACTTGTTTTCACAATTATCCTTCGAATTTGACTTAAGAATTTACCCTTTTCTTGGTGGATTTTATTGATTTATTGCTCAAAACCTCAAAATCTTGATGGCTTGATTTTAGCCCCAATTTATCTTAGTTTCACCCATATTTTAAGGTAATGATTCCTTGATCACATTAGAGTATTGAGTTGGTTTCAGAAATGTGATTTTCGTAAGTGGGACCTACATAGAGTTTTGTGTGATTTTTGGATCCAAAGCATAATGGTGCAATATGGGTATCGTTTATTCTCATATTGATAAGATAATGTGTTTTTATAGATTGGACTCTTGAGTAGGCTTCTCGAAAGGAAAAAGCGGTGGTTTAGTGGGTCATTGAGTTTTCTTCGGTGTCAAGGTAGGCTAGGTTTTATCCCTTATTAGATTGAGTTATTTCATAGTATTCTTATGATATTATGTATGATTTGGGATGGGTGTTAGGTGTTGGATTGATGAAATGCAAGACTTGGGTTAGTTGGGCCATTTATGCTAATTTAAAACCGTAGAGTTAAAATACTTAGCTTGTTTCCTTATGCCTTAGGTGAATTAGACTTCATTACTTATGTTTAGAATGAGAATACCTTAGATTTTTCAAGACTAAGTAAATGCCCTAGATTACTCCAGTTAGGTGGGAGTAACTTAGTCATAGATGCTTAGGGTAAGATTGGCCTTAGTTGCTTGCACTAATGAAGGTTGCCTTACTTTCCATTTGACTTAGTTGTTGTGATGGAAAAGAATCTCTACCTTAGGTATATTTGTGGCTTACTTAACGTCTAAGAATGTACTTAGATACCTTAGCCTAGTTGGGTAGAACTTGCCATAGAATGTATTTTGGGGATTTAAAAGTGGGCTCTTTGACCCACCTTAAGACGAGATTGATGATTAGTTCTCTTAAAACCCTTATACGTTTGTGAAACACCTAGAGAATGCCCTTTGAGGCAATATTGAGGAACCTCAGTATTTGATTGTTATGGTGATGATGCCATTAAAATAATGCTCATGGACTAATGGATTTGATTGTTGATTATGTTATGAGGAGATGTTGATCATATTGTGATACATTATTGGTTATGCTATTTATAAGCTATCTATTATGCTAATGATGAGCCTTTGACCATGCAATTGATAAGTTATTGCCTATGTTATTTCTTATGATTTTGATCATGCTAAGCAATTATGTTAGTAATCATGCTAGAAAATACTCTTATTGATGATGTTAGGAATTGCATTATCAATTATGCTAAAAGTCATGAATATTAAATATATGGGGAGTTATGCTACTAATTATGCTTGGAATCATGATGCTTGACTATATGATCACTTATTCTATTGATTATGCCACCAATTATAAAGATGTGGCTACCAGTTTGAGTTTGGATATTATATATATATTTATATATATACCCATTTCAATTCTGGAAGATAAAGATACATTGATACCCGACAAGGCCAAAGGATGATTATGACGGCACATTAATACCCAAAAAGTTCAGAGGATTATTATAATGATATATTGACATACAAAAATATTGAAGAATAACTATGATGATGCATTGACACCCGACAGGGACCGGGGATGATTATAATGAAACATTGATATGCTGGAGGATGATTATTTCGATGTACCTATGTGTACATCTACCGATTTAAGTCTGGCTATTTATTATGATATATATAAGGATTAATGGTGGATATTGTTTAAGTGACTAATCATGACTAGTTAATAAATGATGTTAGTTGATAAATGATGGTTATCTAATAAATGGTGATTAACAGATATGTGGTGAATAGTTGTTAAATGATGACTAGAAATTATATGGTGACTAGTATTTAAATAGATTAGATAATAAGAGAGGGTTAGCTAATAAAAGGTGACTAGTGAGTATCGATGATAAGGCTATTAAATGATAGTAATACTATGGAATGTGGGTACATTGTCAAATGTTGGTAAATTGTAAAATGACGATTAAATAACGAGTAGTTAGCTGTAACGATGAATGCTTGCATTATTATATCTTGAGTGTAATCTCTAGTTGTATAGGAGTTTGCAATGAGTTATTTACCTTTCTGCACCAATAGGCATATGGGAGCAAATTTTATAGTTTGTTATTATTTGAGTGATGCCTTGTGATGAGTTATATTCCAATTAATTTACTTATATTACACGGCAATGTTAGTATGTATTGATACCTTGTGTTATATTGTTATTCTAGGTAAATTACTTATTATGTATAGCGGTATTGGAGATAATTTAGATTCATTTTTGTACCTTGACTTAGTTATGTTATCTTGCATTTTATCATTCTTATATCATGATTTAGATCAGTCGTCGATGATGACTACTGAGTGGTCATTGTTTTGGTACTCATACTACACTTCTGTACCTTTTTGGTGCAGATTTGAGTACTAGTTGATGCCATTGATTCATGTGCGTGTTGTGTTGGTATCCAGAGATAGGGTGAGCTTTTGTAGTCTGAGTCACTCATTTCCCTCTATCTTCTTTATGATACAGTCTTTTGTTTCAAGACAGATGTATAGACTATTCTAAATATTTAAAGTTGTATAATTGTTATTATATGCTCTTGTACTGGCTCTATAAGGTCATAGGATGGTATCTTGTGTTGACTATTTTTATCTATTTAGAACACTTTGCTTATTTATAAGTGTGTTGTTCATTTTTACCTATGATTGGGCATTTTCCACCAAGTTAACCTATTGCGTTCATCTTTGAGTTACAATTTGGCTTACCTACAAATGGGGTAGAGTAAGTGCCTTCATGACTCGTAAATCGGGTCATGACAGCTTCTCAGCAGAATAATTCCTATAATGCATCCTTCTCAAGAATTTTTCACCTTCGTCTTCAAAAATTGATAGTTGTTGCACACTCTTCTCATGGGTATCATTAGCCAGCTCTTCAGGAGTGTAACTCCTCTCTGATCTAGTCATTCTGTGTGCAACAATGATTTCTACCACAAACTTTTTCTCCATAGGCGTCAGTGCCAAGGATCTATGTGGTACCATTAGTATAGTGAACTAAGTCTTTCATCGACATTTGAGGTAGCCACAACTTTTTATATCTCATTTATTTCCTAGCGAGTTATCGGCACTATGGGCTTGTTTGCCATCTATTTTTTGCTTATTTTTGTTACCACAATAGCGACTCCCCATAATTTAAGATAGGGTTATTAGAAGCATTTGGTAGCACTATCTTAAGTGAGATGACCTTCTAGCCAATCAGGTTTTATATCTTATGCTTTAGATTGACATATTATTTAGCATAATGTCCGGCACCCACGAAGTGATAAGCACATATTGATCGACTCTAAAGGATCGAGAGTTAATGTTTCCTAGATTGGGTAAAATAGCGTGGATGATTCCCACCACATTTAATCTTTCGAACAAGTCAGTCCTACTTTCAGTCATGGTGGTGAAATTCTTGGGAACCTTCTTCTCAAAATTTAGACGGGGATGGCTATAGTTATTCTGGTTGATAAGAAAAGGGACAGGATGTAACCTTCGTTAACCGAATCCCATTGACAAACTTCAAAGTTTTAGGGATAATCTTGATAAATGGGTTGATAATTTGGTAATGGACCTTGGTAAATTGATAGATTACTGAGTAATTTAGCAGTAGAGCCAAGAGAATGGATCGGGTACAATAGAATGAGGGTTTTGAAGAGTTACGGAGCTAAGAAACTGGATCAGGTACAAAAACTAGATTGAGGGTTTTAAAGAGTCGGAGAGTAGGTTGATGATGATGGTGATTTTTGAAGCAGCTTGACATTTTGGCCAATTAAGTCTTGGATCTTTTGCTTCAAATTGATGCAGTATTCCGTAGTATGACTAATATCTCCTGAATAGTAAGCACAACATCGATCAAATTTATAACATCTTGCATGAGTGTTGATAACCTTTGGGCTGATTATTTGGATTAGTCCAACTGCTTGCAGCCTTTCAAAAAGTTGAGTTTGACTTTTGGCCGAAAGGGTAAACACTCGAGGAAGATTTCTCTTATGAGAGATTTTACTTTGGTATATCGGTGGTTCCGTTTGGAGGCATGTTTGTAGATTTAGACAAGAAAGTTCGCAATCAAAAGATTTGGTTGGAGGTATTGGTATGTTAGAGGTATTTGATAATTTGGAGTTGTAATTTGGTAATTCGGTGGAAGAATTGGATATTTGGTTTGGACATAAAAGATAGGGTATGAGTTTTATTGAGGTGGAGGCCCAGGATCATCCAAGATCAGTGTGTTTTCCCTAATGGAAAAATTGCCCATACTTTTTCCTTGTTGTGCACTTTCATAGAGTTCTTCCAATTTCCTAGTCAACTCCGCAATTCTTTCACCTTATGCCTTTATTGTATGATCCTTGATAGTAATATCAGTTAGAGCATCTCCATTGTCACTATAAGCCATTTTCACCTTTCCAGTAACAAAGCAGTGGTCAAGAGAAAAATCTTTATTCACTTTTTATCTAGTGAAGTAAGGATGTTCTGCCATTTTATGTCAACACAAAGTAATTTCTATTATTTGTAAAGTTAAAACAACTCAAAGGCCAAAGTATTAGATCCAATTAGAAATAGACAATGCAAGATAATAAAATAGAATGAAAACAAAGAAAAATATTTCTCATCTCAATTGAATTGATCCATAGGGTAATGATGACTCATTGACTTGGCTAAGTGAATTCTATCAGGAAGGTCTAACGCTTCTTTTTTCATCCTTGTGTCTTTTCACTGAAGTTGGGGATAATAGAATTCTTAAATATAGGGGTCAGGTCGAAAGGCTGCCCACGTATCTCACGAAAGAGAAATCAGATTTCCTATATATCTCATGAACAGTAAATCAGGCCCTACATAGTTCGAATAATAGTAAACAGGATTGTTTCATTTTATTTCATTCTGTAGAAAATAGTTTAAGAAGTATTACAAACTTATCTAGGAAACTTTAGAAAACTTAGAGAATTTTTGGTCGGACTTGTATGTAGTAGATGTTATTTCTTCCTAAACAGGATCTACTAAAAATGAGATTGGATCAATTCACTTTTGATTTAAATTAACACAGCATATATGAGCACATAGATCAATTATATCAGACAAGCATGTTATAATAAGTGCATCATAGTTGGTGACCCTTTTGAGCCAAGGATAGGCCTAACGAGTTTTCAAGAAAGTATATGCCTTTTAAAACAAATTCATTAGCCCCAAAAATGATTTTCATAAATATTAAAAATGGTATAAATACTTCTACAGTAGCAAATGAGGAATACAGTCTTTGAGAAATGAAAATACAATGCGAGAGAAACAGTCCCACGTAGGAAATGATAATAGAAAATGCCAGCATCTGGATGATCCCTTAACAGTCTATGATAATAGAAAATACCAGCATATGGATGATCCCTCAATGGTCTTCGCGCTCTTGGCTTTGTCCCCGTCATGTCATATGCAATGTCCATTGGTGATCAAGTGTTTTCCACATAATTTTAGCCTCCATATTGATTAGGAAAATATCATATATGTGTTATGAGGATTTTCTTAACTTCCGCACTCATATACTTTCACCAATTCTTGAAGTAATCATCCAAATTGATCATTATCTTGAATCTTCTTATAGGGATTGGTTGGTTTATACCTACACAAAATCAAATAAGGTGAGTCTTTCCCCCACCCCAAATGATAATGAATTAGATTAATCGGCATATACTTCCTTCAACACATAAACATGATTCGTCATTGATTAATTTATGGTCAATAGATACAAGGTAAGTTTTACTAATGGGCCCAATACCCCATCTGGTAGTGGATTGTCCTAGGCTCATTTCTAAAGTGAGTTTGGATTTTGCTTTATCCTAGGTATTTAGAGTAAGCTTTGATCAGTTATCAAGAGAACAACTTGGGTTTCAAAATATAAACAGTCATTGAACGCCTAATGTACCAATAAACTGTTGTATTTTCAACACTTTTATTTGGAATTGATCAATGGGGATTGCGACAACAGTGAAACCCCAAACAGTTAAATATCAATGAGGAAGTATGTCATGAATGCAAATGATAGATAATTACTAAATATTACTAAACTAGCACAGTTATTCAAATAAGGCCAAACAAATCAATCAAATAGTCTAGAATTTGGCTAGAATCTTAATAACTTCTCCAGCAAAATCGTCATTTTTGTTTGATACTTTTTCAGCTTGAAGGGTTGGAAAATAATATTTTTGACTTTTTAAACTATTTCAATACTAAAGAAAAATTAAAAATAATCTAAGAAAATGCAGATTCACCACTTGATTTTTTGTCACGACCCGAACTAAGGCCTTGATTGTGACGGGCATCCTGAACCATGAAGGCCTGAGAGCCCTTCTAACTGGCAATCTTATGCATAATTCATAACTATAAAATGCAGAAAAGAAATGGAAACATGGTCATATGATTATATCAACAAAACAACATGGCATAAATTCAACAAAACTTAAATCCATCTAACACCAGTCTACGAAATCTCTACTAACTGAAGGAAAACAACATTTGTTTGAAGACCGGGACAAGGCCCCTGGTCGGACCATAAACAATAACCAAATGAGATCAACACAAGTGAACAAGACGCCTTCCAAAGTAAGAAAGGCTCACCAACTCAAAATATCCGACAACAATATACTGTTTAGCAGGACCGCTAGACTGGGCCTTAGAACCTGAAATAAAGGGGTTCAATACAGATGTACTGGCATGCAGAGCAATCCAAAATAATGTACTTTTATACAACATAAGTGAGAGCAGTTCATAAAACAATTTACATATGATATAGGAAAATACATGGGCATACTTAAAAGACTTTAAAACATTTGTTTGAAACCATGACCCACTCTTTATTTTAATTCTGAGTTAGATGGTACACCCTACAAATGTACATATCCATGGGCTATATGGAATCTACCCTTAACTCGAAAGCCAAGCCCCCAATTCGAGTTTGCCGCAAGGATTGGGGTCTATCATTCGTACTACGCCACAGGGCCATCGCCAGTGTAAAATTCTTAATGTAGGACATCATAAACCTATATTAGAAAAACATGGTTCTGGGCTAAGAGTTATCTGAACTACAGACTTCTTCGGGTAACCAACTAGCTCTCTTTAAGCCCAGTTTTAACCTTTTTTAAACATGCATCTTTCTGAATTCAAAACCAGAGTAAAATCTGTAATTTAGTCTATTCTAAATCTACTATGGCATTCATCTGTTTGGTATCACCAAACCAAGATTTGTAAGTCATATCTTTTAAGACATAGAATATCATGTATAGTTCTTTTATTAAAAACAATGTTCAGACCACCAAAACATTCAAACAGTACAAGAGAATTCATATTTCAAAACATATGTCAAACCATGCAAAGGTTCTCTCTTTCAATTCTTAAACCTGTGGTTGTCTATTACTTTGTAGCAAAACATGCAACTCTTTAAATCATCATTTTTCGTTTATATTAACAAGAAAACACCCTCTCTTCAGATTCACAACCAAACTCAAGTCATTCAATAATAGGACAAAACGTTTATGTCATGCTTCAAAATATGAAATTCATCAATTCATAACAAGTGAAATCAAAAGGTGGCATAACAAGTGAGGGAGTATAAATATCCATGCTCTCAATTCATCTTTCAAACTCAAAACGCATACATACTTATATACGAGTAAAAATTAAATTTTTTGGGAAGGCCTCAAGACCAAAACATTATCATCAAAAAGGTTCACAATACATATTTGTTAATGTAAATTCAAAACCCTTCATAAATAAATGATTTCTCAACCTTAAAAAATTAATCAAAATAATTTCACCATGTCAACTTAGTTTAGGAAAACCCCACGTACCTTAAATTATTTAGTTTGAAGAGTAGAATCCAAATCATAACCCGTTTCTTGGAAATCTTTAACTTAAAGATGGATTCTTTATCTTTGGAAGGGGAGTTAGGGTTATTGTTCTTAATGGAATTAAGAAATTTTGGGCATATAATGCCCTAATAATGCTTTAATCAACTGTTAAAATGACTTTGCATTATGGGGAAAAGTTTAAACTACCCTTCAAAATTTAAAAGTTACAGCAAAATCCCAACTTTGACCAGCGGTGCAATGCGCCGGGAGAACCAACGCGATAGTCACCGTGACTCATCGATATCGCGGTGATGTTCTATTTGTGAAATCCAAACACGTCCAATTCCTCATTTGAAAAATCAAAAACTCCCCCGATACATCTCCTTTACACCCCTAAATATGAATCAACTCAAAAATCTACGTCTCAGGGTCGGGAAGGTCAATTTAAAAATCGTAGAAGTTAAGGGTTCAAAATATGACTAAGTCCTTTTTAACACTTCAAGAAATTTTCAGGTTACAAGTTACTCATGCATTCTAGTAAGTGTAGTATCAAGACGAGAATGCTACGGTGTGTTACATTTTTCAAGAAAATATCAAGAATAACTAAAGATATTTCAAAAGCACAAAAATAGAAATAAACTTTTGAAATAGAAAAACTAGGTAAGGATTCAGGAAACACCTTGAAAAGGTTTTTAATCCACTCAAGAAGCATCCATTAAAACGGTTGACCAAATGATAATTTGACCAATTTGTCAAAAATATGACTAGTTTTGGAAAATGTGATTAGCTTTGTAAAATCTTAAATTCATTTGCAAATATAAGATTTATTTTATTCAAGTGAAAGGTAGCTTAATCAAACTTAAGAAAAATTGCTTTGTAAAGGAAAATAAAATTACGTTTTTTTTTCAAAATTTGAAAACCAATTATTTTATGAAAAGGAAAGACGACATTAATTTTAAACAAAATTTAATAGAGGTATCAATTTTGACAAATATAAAACTTTAAAGAAATACTCTAAGTTAAAATAAACTAAGCATGGTATTTAATTAACCATGAAAAGTTTACATTTTGAAGAAAAATTTTCTTTTGTCAAAATAAAACTACTTAACAAATAAAGAAAGAAAATGTTGTCTTATCACAAAAAGATTCGCTTTTAGAAAGATTTATTATTAAAGTAATTCATTTTTTATTCAAGGTTTGATGACAAACTAAAAGTGATGAATATTGAATAAATGAAAAATAGAGACAATAAAAAATGACAATACTTGGAGAATTTATCTAGATTAATCAAATTTAAGAATTAATTACAAACACCTAAATCAAGTGTGAATTACAAAAATAAATGAAGAAAAGTTGTTTGGGCCCCTTAGCTGGCCCATTTTGAATCCGCCCAGCTTTTGGGCTAAGAAAAAATTAATTAAATAAACTTATTAGATTGTTTATTACAAATTATAGCAGAACTTTTTAGTTTTCAAGTTATAGCAACTTTTATTTAAAAAAAAAATAGTTACAATTATTTTTTTATATTTTAAAAATACAAAAACGTAATTACTGAAAAGGAAAATAAAGATTTAATACAATTAATATACAATATTACTCCTTTAAATGCAGTTAACCTTAATTATTGATATCAATCCACCCTCAAATCTCTGTAACTATATTTCTTTTCTCCTATTTTAATGTTTCTATTAATGTTGCAGCGGTTCGTGACTGGGCAAGGCCTACTTCGCCCACTGTGATTCGGAGTTTTGTTGGATTGGCCGGGTAATATCGGCTTTTTGTTGAGGGTTTTTGTAAGCCCCCACAAAATTTCTAGCTTAATTCAGTCCTTTAAGCTAGTCAAGGGGTCCCAGGCTTAGAAAATTCTAGCTAAGTTTCCAAACTTAGTTTATTTTTAGCCTTCGAAAGTTGGCAATCTCATTTTGAGACTTTAATGTCCTTTAGTGGTCTGTATTTTTGTTAATTCATGATCAGGAAGGTCAATAGGTGTTCCCGGACAAGTTTTAGATTTTTCGAACCGCGTTTAGACCACGTTTAAAATCCCAAAATAGTGGACCAATGCGATCATTGCGCACTGTATCACCTATCACATTGGTTAATATTGTTGTAGGTTGCCAAAGTCAAACTCCTGAGAAATGGCGCAATCATGGCACGACGCGTCGAGTTTGCCATCGACGCGCCGCATCGACAACCGCGTGGTGCCTAATTTTCAGCCATTAAATGACCGCGTCCTTAAGGGTAATTAGGTCTTTTTCCCCCAATCTTCAACCCTCATAACATGAAACTTAGACCCTTTCTGGATAAATACATTCACTATTTCACAATTTCTCAAGAACAAGAAAACCCTAGGTGATTAATTCCAAATCAAGAACTCAAGCTTTCCTCCACTAATCATCAATAAATTATCAACCAAGGTTTGGAAAGTGTTCATCCGAGGGTCCTTTCCACCCTTGGAGCTCAAGAAACCCTTTTCAAAATATGAATTTTGAATTCCATGTTGTGGGCTTGATTGTACACATGTTAATGTTGTGATATGACTTCCAAGATTGAATCTTTATTAAATTTTCATGATTTTATGTTAGTATGTGGATTGAAATCCTTAAATTTGAAGTGCTTGATATATCCATGATGTATTAGTTATTGATTTATGCCCAAGAAAAGGTTATGTCTTCCATGTGTTTGTTAAAATGCCTAAGTGAATAAGAATTGTGCATTATGACCCATTTGTGATCTAAATGATGAACTCATGATGTACCCACATGTTCAAAATGACTCTCATGCTTAATCTATGTTTTGAAATAATTTGGTGGAATGCTCATAAGTATGGATTTGTGAAATTATGTCATGTTAGCATGCATTCCTATTCATGGGTAAGCTTATGACTTACAAATGCTTCATGAAATCCCTCAAAGGTTGTATTGAGAATTGTTGACTATGGTCATGTGTTCAAGAAATGTCATGTCCTATTTATACTCATGCTATTGAGTCCTGGGGGTATTTAATATCCGATAATTTAGCTGTGTGCCTAGAGCCAGTGTCAGTTTTCAAGATAACCTTAATCAAGCCATGATAGGTAGTACTCTCAGTCAAGTTTCAGAACTCAGTAAACTCAATTTAGTTACACAGCACAATTAGTAACAGCTCAGTCAAGCCTAGTATGAACTAGGAAATCAGTTTAGTGTCTATTCAGTTGTGAGTAGGATTTAGCACCAAGTGAACCCAGGGATTAGGGCTCACCTGTCAGTCAGTAGAGGGTATGACCCTTAGAAGCAATCCTTCCATTCCAGAACTACGTAGCCAATGTAGGTTGAGATATATCCCAACAATTCTAGGGTTAATACATCTCATTCTAGTTTTTCTACCGGCGAGGGGTTGAAGGAAGAGCTCTCTATCAGCAGAGGGTTAAATCATAGCTTGTCTTTACCCATGGAATGGTATTGACACCCTTCCAAATGGGTTCACAGATTGGACCCCACCAGTTTAGTTATGGGGCATGTCGGTTAGATGATTACCTCCCACAGTCTCAGTCTTTAGTAAGGAACTCAGATAGTTTCTTAAATTTCAGGACTGTCAAATACAGTCACTCAGCCCAGTATGGAACTCAGCTAGTTCCATTAGAATTGGGACAATCAAAAATAGTCATTTAGTTAACAGTACATCAGTTATCAGTAAACTCAGTATAGTTCAGAGATTTAAAACTGCCAGATACAGTCGTTCAGTTACCAGTTATACAGTATCCGTAGACTTAAACATCTGTTAATCAGTATCCAGATTAAGTATTCATCATTATCACGACCTCAGTTATAGTCCACGTATTCATGCATGTATTCTCACGCAATCATGTTCATGTTATTCAGTCAGTTATAATTCATGCATATGAACCCTTACATTCAGCCTACCTCACTTTTCATACCAGTACATTCTCACATACTGACGCATACTTTTCTCTTGCGGTATGGTGTTTTATACCATAGGTTTAGACGTTCAGGTTCCTGATCGCACTTAGTAGTTTAGATTTCAGCAGTCGAAGTCAGTAGTGAGTCCTCATAGTTCGAGGACATGATTATTTCATTATTTTAGTGCTTTAATACTTAGCTTATTTCAGCAGTTGGAGTTAGTTGGGGACATATCCCATCAACTCCTTATTCAGATAGTTTAGAGGCTTTTTCCATATTAGAGTATTTCAGACAGTTATTTCAGTTTTGGTATTGTTATACCGTATTATCAGTTATGTTTCTGTTTTGAACCTTATGCCAATTTCAGCCTATTATTTCACATATTTCAGTATTATTTTACAGTTTTTGCAACACGTACTAGTCATGGGTTAACTTGTCGTCCTTCGGGATTATGAGCACCATGTAGCATCTGGGGTACTAGGCTTGGGGCGTTACAACTTGGTATCAGAGCCTTAGGTTCAATAGAGTCCTAGGAAGTCTGAAAAGTTGCATCTAGTAGAGTTTTGTGCATGGGTGTGTAGTGCGTCACACTTATGTACGGGAGGCTATGAGATGTTTTAGGAATAGTTTTCCTTCTTTTAGTATTCATGTCGTGCGAGTGAGTATGAGCTCTAGTTAAACTCTCTGTCTAATCTGCTTCTCTATTTTGTTTACAGAAAATACCTCCCAAAAGGACTAACGAAAGAAGAACCAAAAATCATTTAGAACCTCAGCTCGTTCAGGCAGATACCCTAGACGAGCATGTTTGCCATGCAAAATTCAGGACTGCATTCACTACTCTTGCTAATTCAGTTACAGCTCAGAATGAATGGTCGACTATTATTTTGACCAACCCAGTGGCCAATATTACTGTAGCCAAGATTTGGGACTTCACCCGGATAAATCCTCCCTTATTCTTAGGTTCTAAGTATGAAGAGGATCCGCAGGAGTTCCTCGACCAGGTTCAAAAAGTCACAGATATCATGAAAGTAACTTCCAGTGAGAGTGCCGAGTTAGTCGCCTATCAGATACAAGATGTATCCCATATATGGTTTAAGCAATGAAAGGTAGACAGAGGTACAGATGCAGAGCCCATAGAGTGGGAAGAGTTTACTACTGCCTTCCTAGACTGATTCTTTCTCGTAGAGCTGAAAGAATCCAAATTATTAGAGTTCATCAACCTCAAGCAAGGTAGTATGAGTGTAAAAGAGTATTCCCTCAAGTTCACCCAGCTATCCAGGTATGCCCCCCACCCCATGTAGTAGCAGACAGTAGATCCAGAATAAGTAAGTTTGTTTTAGGGTATCGGGTAAAGTGGTTAAGGAATGCAGGATTGCGATGTTGATTAAGAAGATAGACATATCTAGGCTTATAGTTCATGCTCAATAGATTGAGGAGCAGAAGCTCAAGAATAAGGGGAGAGAAAATAAGAGAGCTAGAATGGGCAGCTATAGTTTTGCCCAGCCAAGGTCAGAGGGTGGTAATCATTCTCAATATAGTCAGAAGTTTTTAGTTCCAGCTCTTTCCTCAGCCAGTGCTCCACCTCCTAAGTTCAGAAACAGTAACAAAGATAGGGCACAAGGCTCTAAGTCTCAGGGTAGTGTCAGCAGTGCCCGAACCCATCTTTTTTGTCAGACTTATGGTAAGCACCATTAGGGTATATGTAGAGCCGGTAGTGATGTGTGTTTTGGTTATGATGAGTCGGGTCACAGAGTCTGAGACTGTCCCAAGCCCGGTCTATGAAGTCAGCACAGGCATCCTTCAGCTCAGTTCGGTCACCCAAATTAGCAAGGTGCCACTTTCAGTGCCACCAATGAACAACGCCCAAACAAACTCCATGCATTTCATTCCTAACAGGACCAGGAAAGTTCTCCTGATGCAGTCACTGGTGCGTTACAAATCTCCTATTTATGTGTTTATGTCTCATCAGATCCAGGTTCTTCTATGTCTTTTGTAACTCTTTGCATAACAGTAAAACTTTAAGGTCAGACCAAATATTAATAGGACCTTTCACAGTCTCCACTCATTGGGTCAGTCTATTATAGCCCGACAGGTATACAGGAATAGTCTGGTTATGATATCTCAGAAATGTCAGGCCTTCGGATTCTAGTAGTATTGCTAGTATGTGTAGGAAATCAATAAGGGAAGATGATTCCCGACCCATCCCTATCTCAGTGCAAATTTTTGTACTACAGTCATCATGATACTTACGCATGTTTTACGTCTCAGTTCCATGAGTACAGCTTAAATTTACGCACTTTCCATAGAATCGTGTGCATTTCTAGTTCTTAGTATGAGGAGTTCCAGTTTACTCAGGGTTACGAATCATGTTCCATAAGTATAGGAACTTTGAACTCAAGTCATGCAGCTCATGACTCATGCACTTATGTTATGCTTTAAAGTATGCTTAGCCCACATGACTCATGTTTCATCTTAGTGATCAGCCAAACTTAGACTATGTCACATATACCCTAAGTTTAGATTCCTCGGTGAATCTATGGTATTAATGGTCTCTCCCTCATGCCTCGGTTACAGCGTCAATTCAGTAATCAATATTCAGTAAATGAATTAGATAGTCCTACAGGACCATGGCTTTTAGTTATCAGTTACTTAGCTATCACAATTAAGTACTTAGTACTAGTCTAAACCTCAGTTGTCAGAAACTAGCATTCAGTCTCAGTTACAGTCTTAGTTATAGTTACAGTCTCAATTACCATCTTAGCTACCATCTCAGTCCTTGTCCTAGTCCAGTAGTCAGATCAGAAACTCAATTCAGATTCAGAATTTCCCAACCATAGCATATAGCCATCAGTTACTCAATTATTAGTATTTTAGTACCTCAGTTTACAAAATATTTTAGAACCATATTATACGCATGGTCTTACATTCAGTATCTCATGTTACCCAGTCAGTCAATACCTTCTATGCATGATACTCTATCGTTTCAGTCCAGTTATTCAGACTAAGTACAATTTTGTCTTGCGAACCCAGTATTTAGTTACCAGTCATTCAGTTAATCAGATAAGTAGTATATTTATGCATTCATGCTCAACACCTAGGTGAATATTTTCAGTAGTCTCAAGTGATGTGTTGTGCTAAGGCAGAGAGTATAGTTGAAAGAGTAATTGAGGGGTATGTCTAAGCTTGAAAATTTTAGATGCAGTGCATAAGGCTTAGTCACCCTACCCTAGATGAGGATGTGTAGGCCTCGCCTCATATTACAGAATCTTAGCTAGGATGATATTTTCATATTCAGCTATCATATTCAGACCATGCCAAGTTTTCCTCCCTTACTAAGGCCACTAGAACTCTATAAAAAGTGTCAATGAAAATCTCCAGTTGAGAATAAGTTTTCAGTATGATTCAGTCCGTACAGATGATAACCCAGTTTAGCAATCATACAGATGAGTTCATATGGTTTCCTAACTTTTCATCTATTCATATTATCCAAAATCTCGTGAATGGGTGTAAACATTCTAAGATGGACCAACCAGGCTCCAGATCCCAGATATGCAGTCGTAATTTAGTTTGTAGGTGCCCTATGCATCATTCCAGTCCTTTCTCAGTAGCTCATCCAAGTTAGTATCTATTAGTGGATGTATTGTCCCAAAGGGGAGATACACTATAATCCCCCGAACTTTTACAACACAAAACATGACATTCCCTCTTCATGTAGCGAATCCATTCTGGGGCAAGGGGTACTCATAGGTTGGCCCTCAAATTCAAATCTTAACCATAAGACATGTATTCAAAGACTCAGTTTAGTTCATGATGTTCAGTTCATGTGTCATGTTTTAATCTCAAATATATTCTCATGTTTCCGTTTATGCATGTTTAGTAAATGGTCTCAGGTTCATCCATATTTTTAGTTTAAGGTAACAATCTTTCTTGAACTCAGTCATTTTCATGTGGTATCAATTACCATTGCGATTCGATCATGCATTCATGTGTTAGTTTAGTCATGTATTCATGCATCAGATATGTATGTTCAACTTGATAAATTCAGCTTAACGGTAACCCCAGTCATGTATTCATGAGTCAGTTATTCATGCATCAAATATGTATGTTCAGTATAATAAACTCAGCTTAACGATTATATTTGTCATGAAATCATATTTCAGTTGTTCATGTTCAGTATATACTTTAGCTTCTCTTTTCCCCCATCTCAGTCAGTCTCATTCGAGGATGAATATTCCTAAGGGGGAGATATTATAAGACCCTGCAAAATTCCTAGCTTAATTCAGTCTTTTAAGCTTGTCAAGGGGTCCCAGGCTTAGAAAATTCTAGCTAAGTTTCCAAACTTAGTTTATTTTAGCCTTCAAAATTTGGCAATCTCATTTCATGACCTTAATGTCCTTTAGTGGTCTATAATTTTATTAATTTATGATCATGAAGGTCAATAGGTGTTTCTGAACAAGTTTCAGATTTTTTGGACCACATTTAGACCACATTCAGAATCCCAAAATAGTGGACCAACGCGATCTTGGCGCACCGCGTCGCCTATCACGTTGGTTAATATTGTTACAGGTTGCCAAAGTCAAACTCCTGAGACACGGCACGGTCATGACGAGACGCGTTGAGTATCGCATCGATGGCATCGACGCACCGCGTCGGTGCCCAGTTTTCAATCATTAAATAATCGTGTTCTTAAGGGTTATTAGGTCTTTTTTTTCCCCGACCTTTAGCCCTCATAACACGAAACTTAGCCCCTTTATGGCTAAATACATTCAGCATTTCACAATTTCTCAAAAACAAGAAAACCCTAGGTGATGAATTCCAAATCAAGAACTCAAGCTTTCCCCCACTAATCTTCAAGAAATCATCAACCAAGGTATGTAAAGTGTTCATCCAAGGGTCCTTTCCACCCTTGGAGCTTAAGAAACCCTTTTCAAATATGAATTTTGAATTCCACATTGTGGGATTGATTGTACACATGTTAATGTTGTGATATGACTTCCAAGATTGAATCTTTATTAAATTTTTGTGACTTTATATTAGTATATGGATTGAAATCCTTAAATTTGAAATGCTTTATATAGCCATGATGTATTAGTTATTGATTTATGCCCAAGAAAAGGTTATGTCTTCCATGTGTTTGTTAAAATACCTAAGTGAATAAGAATCGTGCATTATGACCCATTTGTGATCTAAATGAGGAACTCACGATGTACCCACATGTTCAAAATGACTCTCATACTTAATCTATGTTTTGAAATAATTTGGTGGAATGCTCATAAGTATGGATTTGTGAAATTATGTTATGTTAGCATGCATTCTTATTCATGTGTAAGCTTATGACTTGCAAATGCTTCATGAAATCCCACAAGGGTTGTATTGAGAATTGTTGACTATGGTCATGTGTTCAAAAAGTGTCATTCCTATTTATATTTATGCTATCGAGTCTTAGGGGTATTTAATACTCGATAATTTAGTTTTGTGCCTAGAGCCAGTGTTAGTTTTCAAGATAACCACATTCAAGCCATGATCAGTAGTACTCTCAGTCAAGTTTCAGAACTCAGTAAACTCAGTTCAGTTACACAGTACAATTAGTAATAGCTCAATCAAGCCTAGTATGAACTAGGAAATTAGTTCAGTGTCTATTCAATTAGGAGTAGGATTCAGCACCGAGTGAACCCAGGGATGAGGGCTCACCTGTCAGTCAGTAGAGGGTGTGACCCTTAGAAGCTATCTTTGTGTTCCAGAACTACGTATCTAGTGTAGGTTGAGATATATCCCTACGAGTCTAGGGTTAATACATCTCATTTATGTTCTCCTACCTGCGAGGGGTTGATGGAAGAGCTCCTTGTAAGTAGAGGGTTAACTCACAGCTTGTCTTTACCCATGGCACAATATTGACACCCTTTCAACTGGGGTCATAGGTTAGACCCCACCAGTTCAGTTATGGGGCATATTGGTTAGATGATTACCTCCCACAGTCTCAGTCCCAGTCTTTAGTAAGGAATTCAAATAGTTCTTCAGATTTTAGGACTGTCAGATACAGTAACTCAGCTCAGTACGGAACTCAGCTAGTTTTATCAGAATCAGGACTGTCAGAAATAGTTATTTAGTTAACAGTACATCAGTTATCAGTAATATATGTTATCAGTAAACTCAGTATAGTTCCAAAGATTCAGAATTGTCAGATACAGTCGTTCAGTTACCAGTTATACAGTATCCATAGACTTAAACATCTATTAATCAATATCTAGATTCAGTATTCATCATTATCACGACCTCAGTTATAGTCCAGTATTCATGTATGTATTCTCACGCAGTCATGTTCATGTTATTCAGTCAGTTATAGTACATGCATATGAACCCTTGCATTTAGCCTACCTTACTTTTCATACCAGTACATTCTCACGTATTGACACATACTTTTCTCCTGTGCTATGGTGTTTTATACCATAGGTTCGGACGCTCAGGTTCTCGATTGTACTTAGTAGTTTAGATTTCAAAAGCAGAGTCAGTGGTGAGTCCTCATAGTTCGAGGACATAATTATTTTATTATTTCAGTGCTTCAATACTTAGCTTATTTCAGCAGTTGGAGTTAGTTGAGGACATGTCCCATCAACTTCTTAGTCAGATAGTTTAGAGGCTTTTATTCAGATTAGAGTATTTCAGACAGTTATTTCAGTTTTGGTATTATTATACCGTATTATCAGTTATGTTTCAGTTTTGAACTTTATGATGATTTTAGCCTATTATTCTGCATATTTTAGTATTATTTTATATTTGTTGCAGTAGGTACCAGTCATGGGTTAGCTTGTGGTCCTTCGAAATTATGAGCACCGTGTAGCGTCTGGGGTACCAGGCTCAGGCATTATAGTTTTTTATCTATTGCAGCTCTATTAACCAAGTTGACCCAAAAGAAGATTTCTTTTCAGTGGTCTGATGCTTGTGAGGCGAGCTTCTTGAAACTCAAGGATTTATTGACTTCAGCTTCTATATTTGCTTTGCCTAAGGAGGGTGTGGGCTTTAATATCTTTTGTGATGCTTCACATATTTGGTTAGGTGTTATGTTGGTGCAGGAGGGCAAGGTGCATATGCTTCTCGTCAATTGAAGCCTCATGAGAGGAATTACCCTACCCATGATTTGGAGTTGTGCGTAGTTGTGTTTGCTTTGAAGGTATGGAGGAACTACTTGTATGGAGTCCTTTGTGAGATCTTCTTAGATCATTGTAGCCTTTAGTACTTCTTTACCCAGTGATATCTTCATATGAGGTAGCGTCGTTGTCTTGAGTTACTTAAGGATTTTGACTTGATTATTCTCTACCATTCGGGCAAGGCTAATATAGTTGTGAATGCCTTCAGTCGGAGTCGACTAGCATGGGTAGCTTGGTGCATCTTTTGAGCCAGGACAGGCTTTTGGCCTTAGAGATTCAGTTTTTAGCTAACCAGATGGTTAGGCCTGATATTTCAATATCGGAGCATGTTTTGGCATTTGTGGATGCTAGATATTCTTTGATAGGGTAGATTCAAGCTCATTGGTTTGATGATATTGGATTGAGGTTGATTCAAGACAAGGTATTGAGTGAGGAGGCTAAGGAAGCCTCACTGGATTCAGATGGAGTTTTACAAATTAGAGGCCGAGTTAGTGTACCGAAAGTGGGTGGCTAGATTAGGTTGATCTTGGAGGAGGCCCATTATTCCAGATATTCCATCTATCCGGGTGTGACTAAGATGTATTATGATTTGAGACAGCACTACTGGTGGGGTGGTATGAGGTAGATATAGCGAATTTTGTGGCTCGTTGCCTATCTTGTCAGCAGGTGAAGGCCGAGCATATGAGACCTGTGGTTTGCTTCAGATGTTACCCGTTCTGAGTGGAAGAGGGAATGGATCACTATGAACTTCGTGACTGGGTTGCCTCGTACTTCCCGTGGTTTTGATAGTGTTTGGGTGATCGTGGATCGATTGACCAAGTCAGCTTATTTTATTCCAGTTCAGATCTTATTCAGTGCTGAGAGGTTAGCATATATCTTCATTCGTGAAATCATGCATCTGCATGGTACGTCAATGTCCATTATTTCATATTAAGATTTTGTGTTCACATCTTACTTTTTGGAAGGATTTTCAGAATGAGTTGGGCACTTGGGTTGATCTTAGCACAGTGTTTCACCTCCAGAATGATGGCCAGTCAGAGCGGACTATACAAGGATATGCTTCGCGCATGCTTGATGGATTTTAGTGGCCAGTAGGAGCAGCATTTGGCTTTAGCAGAGTTTGCATATAATAATAGCTACCATTCCAGTATTGATATGGCTCCTTTTGAAGCATTGTATAGTAGGCGTTGTCACTCCCCAGTGGGTTGGTTTGATGTCTCAGAGGTGAAACCTCAAGGTACGTACTTTCTTCGTGAGTCTTTGGATAGATTCGAATTTTTCAAGATAGACTTAGAGCGGCTCAGAGTATACAGAAGTCATATTTTGATCTTAGACTTTGTGCCTTGTGATTTGGTGTTGGTGATCGTGTTTTTCTTCGATTTTTACCCATGAAGGGTGTGATGAGGTTTGGGAAGACGGGCCAGCTTAGCCCCAGGTATATTGGTCCATTTGAGATTCTTCAAACTATTGGTGATGTGGCTTATGAGTTGGCTTTTCCCCCTTATCTATCAGTTGTTCATCCAGTTTTTCATGTTTCTATATTTCGTCGCTATATTCCTGATAAGTCTTATGTCATTCGTCGGGAGTCGGTTCAGTTAGATACACGGTTATCCTTTGTTGATGAGTCAGTTTCCATTTTGGCTAGGGCAGTTGCACTCTGGAGTGATCCCTATGGTTAAAGTCTAGTGGTGACATCGACCTATAGATGAGGCTACTTGGGAGGTTGAGTCTGATACACATAGTTCTTATCCTCAACTCTTCATTGATTCAGGTATTTCTTTGCCTTAGTTCGAGGATGAACTAGATTTTTAGTGGTGGATGATGTAACGACCTAAAAATTTGATGAAATATGTGAAATTTGTGATTTTATGTGATTTGACTATTTTACCCCTCCCCGTAGTTGCATTATGATATTTCTGGGGTGTGGGGTGATTGGCATGATTTTCAATGCATTTTGGTATCATTTATGTGATATTGTGGTTTTTTATGGCGAGAGCCTTATTTTAGACTTATGTGAATATCTTTTGATTCGTACGACGAATGGCCGAACGGACTACACCAAAAGCTCCGGAATATCAATTTTAGGCTAGGTAAACCTTTGGTTCGGGTCCCAGTGTACCCGAGATCATTTTGGCCTATTGGTTGGAAAGTTGAAAAATTAAAAATTTGGGTGTGGGACTCACATTTGGTCAAAACGACCTTGGATGGAAAATTTGACTTTGCCAGATGATCTAGAATATCGAATTTAGGGTGTTAGCGTACTTGGTATGATTTTACGGCTTTTAAATCTCATTTCGACCCCCGATTTAAAAAATTATGATTTCGGGTTTCGGGGATCAACTTATTGAAAACGATGTTTTTTCAAAAATTCGACTTCGCCAACGCATCCGGAACATCGAATTTAGTATGGTTGCATAGTTAGTTTACATATATCGAACTCCGAACGAATCCCGGGCATCCCGTCGAAGTTCGTTTGGCTTGAAAACAAAAAACTGCACTGGTGCAAATTTTTCTGCTATTTATAGTAGCTTTTTATCCTTTTTTGGCCTATTTTGCTCATTTTTCATCTTGTCTTTTGATAGTTAAGCCCTAAAATAATGTGAGAGCTTAAAAATAAAGTTTGTGGGAGCTTGGAAAGCTAGATTAACATCTATTTCTTGGTTTTATTACGGATTTAAGGTAAGAATTCACCCTTTTCTTAGTAATTTCTTAATTAATTTCTCAAAACCCCAAAAATCTTAGGATTTATTTTAAATCTCATTTTCACTTGAATAATGTTTTTATCTTATAATTACTAGTTTTCATCAATTTAACCTTCAAAACAACTTTGATTATTGATTTTAACCCGAATTTCAAAGATTGTATCCGGTAAAGCTCAAAAATGATTTTTCTTTGATTTAAACCTCATTTTTTACTTGATTTAACTTGAATTTTTAGCTATAGATTCCTAAAAATATGGGAAACATGTTTTTGAAGTAAAGTTTTGATTTTCTCCTTCTTTTTCAGAAATCCATTTTGGGGGTCCGTTTTGACCCCGAACCAAAAGTAGTCAATATGGGTGTCCTTGGTTTTTTCTTAACGCGTATATTACATATTTGATAATTTTAGTGGAGTCTAAAATTATTCGTGAAATGTAAAATCGCGAGTTCAAGCATAGCAGGTCGATTTTGACTTTCGAGGTAGGTTATGGCTTAACTCTTTCAGACTGGGTTGGATAGTAAATGCTGATACAAAATGCATGTTAAGGGTGGAAACTAATCATGAAAAATGGTTATTTATGTGTTGTTCCTGTGGGGGGGCCTATATGTGAAGTAATTGTCGAAATTGAGTTATTATGTTGTATGTGTGACCGTGTGGGGTCCTATTGATATTGATAGCCTTGAATACATATGAATAATTATATTGTGTTGTTAAAATGCTTAATATGGTACCATTGGTGTATTGTGATTATATTCATACTTTATTGGCATATGAGACATGTGAAAATTCATGGATGAAATAAAAATAATGAATGGATGTCGGTTTGTATGGTTGTGGAAATATATCATTGCGGTTGGTTGTGGAAATATAACATGTGGTTAGTTGTGAAAATATATCATGTGGTTAGTTGTGGAAATACTCATTGTGATTGGTTGTGAGCATTACATCTTCATATCATACTCATTCATGAAACATTGATACTACCGTGGCAACATTTGAGAAACACTGGCAACACCTTTTTAAAAGATATTGTAACACCTTATAAAACTCTTTCCAAGGGATATGTTGGAAAGGAGATTTGAGATATGTGGATTGTATACGAGTTGACGAACTGCCCCCCCTCCCCATGGGTCTTACGTCGGGAAGCTTTAGCTCCGTAGGTGTATACAGGGATTGTGCGATGATCCCGGAGGTTGTGCGACAACCTCGTGCATCATCATATGCATTGCACTTAATTTATTGTGTTTATGTTGTGTCGTATTGCCTTATTGACTTGTCATCTATGTATTTGTTTTACCTTCCTTTACTTGTATTTGATGATCTTGTATCTACATGTTCTCTCTTGTTCTATTTATATGTGACATAATGTATATTTATGTTCTATATCTTAGTGTGTTGTTATAATATAATGAGATATATTAGAACTATTAGTGCAAGCAGTGTGGGCTACTATTGTAGGACATTTTTTGATTGCAGGTGGCGTGCCCTTAGTATATATTTTGTATGCTTTATTTACTACTTTGCTTGGTCGGCTTATGATACCTACTGAGTACAAATGGACCGTACTCATGCCTACTGCGCTCTTTCGATGCAGGTCCTAACTCGAGTGTGCCTCAGCCTGATTAACTCGGGCGATTGTTGGAGCTTCCAAGGTAACGGTTGGACATTCATACATCCGAAATTCACCTCTATCTTTCTATAGTAGTTATGTCTTTATTAGTATTCAGAGACAGTTATTATTCCTTTGTGGTTATTTTTTCGGTGTATTTGACTCTTGGATTGTATTAGTAGTTCTTACACTATTGACACCTGATTTTAAGCATAATTGGTATTTTGGATAAATTCTTTCCGCATTGTCATGATTATTTATATGGTTCGGCTTTGTTCTAGAAGCCTTACCTTGAGATATTTCTATCTTTTCCTCTTTTCATATCAGTTTGGGTGATAGGCTTACTTGTCAAGATACGCCGCGACAAGTATCATCATGACCCTCATTTTTGGGTCGTGACAAATAAGTTGATATTAAAATTGGTATCGATGCAGTTTTGCATATATCACATTTGTATTGAATGAGTTTTATGAATGTGACAATCGATAAGAAAAATTATGTTTTATTTTACATAACCTTTTTAGTGTATGTAATGGATATTATATGAAAAACTATCACCGTAAATATTGAAAATATATTAATTGATAATTGTTTGATGGCAAATAATTTTTCGTTGCAATAAAAAATAATTAGCATTAACCATGATTGATATTGGTGTTTGTTTTCTGACAGAAGAAGATGAAGAACATTATATAAATATTATGTTAAATACGAAAACTAAACTTTGTCCATACCAGTAATCTTATAAAGACAAAAGTAAAGAGCATTAAGAAATATCAAAATACAATATTCGTGTCAAATATTACTAATTACTGAATCAAAAAATGTATAATTTGATGAAGTTGATATCAAATTTAATACCATCTGATGCAACTTAGTTCATATCAATTTCATTCAACGTTGTAAAATATAAAACAAACGATAAAGTAGTATAACATTATATAAATACTACTTAAATACAAAAAAAAATAAAAAACCTTATTCATACGAACAATCTTAGAAAAACAAACAACAATGAGCGCCAAATAATTAAATCAAATTATTAACTATCTTAGAAAAACAACCAGTAAATAGAAAAAATGATTCAATATCAATTTTATACTAATTTAATACAAAAAAAAAATCAAATTATATTAACTTTACAAACTTTCTTGATTTTTCGTGTCAACCTTCTTATCACCAATTTTGCCAACACTCATATTGGCTTTGGACCTTGTAACTCTAGCATTTTCACGATTTTTCATTTTTGATTTCTTCATTTTATGAGCGAAAAATTCATCTTCAAAATTAGAATCTGAAGCTTGTTAAGCTTGTTCAACAACCTTTTTTCTCTTATCAGACATCTTATATTCTGGTACAACAACCTTTGTTTACGCTAAATAGCTTTGTATGTTGAGTTGCAGCTGCTTCAAAGATGGTGAATTTTTTGAAAAACCAATTTTAAATTAAAACCAACCCTCTAAGTCGCACTTATATAATACGTGCGTACAAGTAAAACGTGAAAATTGTAGAAGAAAGTTAAAGAGTAAAGATCTCTTGCATATAAATATTGGTAATGATATACCGAAAAACGTGAATAATTGTAAAAGAAAGATAAAAGAAGGAAAAAAGAAGTTAAAAAAGCATAAAGAGTTAACACTTTTATTGATAATGAAAGACCATAAAAGGCAAAAAAGTGTAGAAGTAAGTTAATTATTAAAGTTAATAAAAAAAGAAAATCAATTCTTAACTTTAAAAGATATAGGGATAATACTCACGAAAATACCTGAACTTTGACTGAATTTTCAGTTGAGCATGCTGAACTTTGCGGGGGTCCTATTACCCCTGGTCTTTTTTAAAGTGGAATTAATTCCCCCCTCCCCAAACACAATACCTAATTTTGAAGTAGAAAGTATAATACACGCGCCAATCTCATATTAACACGAGTATTTTTTATTTAAAATTAATTTTTATTTAATTTCTTTTCCATTCTTATTCTTCTCCATTCTCCATTCTTATTTTCTTTCTCCATTATGAATTGAAAATTTAATGAACATTTAATTTTCTCTCCATTTTTATTCTTCAAAATCCACAATAAAATAGTAATATTTTGATCACATATGTTTCATCTGCCCATCTCCATCAATAACTCAAACAAGAATGACTCAAAAACAAGATCAAAATTTTCAACAACAAAAAAATAGAGATAGTGTAGAAGACAAACATGAGAGGTCTAACAACACCATTACAATCAAAACATTGGCATCCAACATCCCAAAACAACCAAAAACTCAGAAAGTTTCAATCTTTACACTCCCCAAATTTAATTTAATAAAAAAAATAACAAGAATTTTTCAAAAAAAAGTGAAACCCGTATCTTGTTTTGCTTCAGAGAATCCAAATCACTCAATCTTGAAAGAATCAAAGCCACTATTAGTAGTGATTGGATCGGCCAATGCAGATACAAGGAATTCAACTTTCTGGAATATCTTTCTTCCTTTTGTCAACTACAAGAAACTTCAAAATGCATCATTTTAAAAAAAGAATAAAAATTCATAATTTGAGAAAGTCTTCACTGATTTCTTGAAAATTCGAAATTTCAATTACTATCAAGATTGTACCGATAAATTTCCTTCTAGCGCCAATTGTGGGTTGGTTGATGATGGCAATGATGGGATAATTTTAGTATTTTGATAGAATTGAAGAAGACCCATTTGTGGTGTGTATTGAAATTAGGTCAAATTGATGTAATTGAATTGGGTGTGTTGAAGATAACTTATTTGGTATGTGTGTGTGATGAAATTGTGTTCAATTCAATTCCAACTCAACAATGGAGCACCATTGAAGAGAAGAAAGAAAGAAGAGAGAAGAGAAAGAAGATATAAATGAAAAAAAAAACAAAAAAAAACGTACAAGTTATAAAAATTAGAAAATTGAGGGGTTGTTTGACCAAAAAAAAAGTTTTTAACCATTTTTTAACACTTCCACGCGCCCAATGTGCGTAAATTACACGCAATGGTCCAAGTGGGAAAATATATGCCATTAAAATACGAAAAAAAAAAGTCTAGGAGGTAATAGAAGTCCCGCAAAATTCAGTATGCTCAACTGAAAATTCGATCAAAGTTCAGGTATTTTCGTGAGTATTATCCCAAAAATATATTTACCATATATGACTCCTTAAATTGTGAACAAACTTTCATACTTAATTATTAAAAGAAAAATCATTGATACCAACAATATAACTTGTCATAATTATCCAAATCTTTAATTAAGAGTGATAAATGTTAAATGCTAAAAATAAGAAAATAACATAAATAATAAATATTAGAAAATTGATTTTCTGATATTTAATTAAAATAGATTTTTCTAAAAAGTTGTCATAGCTTATAATTATTTCTTTAGTCTAGTAATTATTGAAAAGTTTTGCTACAACTGGTAATTAACAATCTAATAAGTCTATTTAGGATAATTTTCACTTGGGCTAAATATTTATGGTCTTTGGTCCATTTCTGCATTGTATAATTGCAGTATATCAGCAGCCCTCCTTCATACATTTTTGTATACTTGGTATATACATGACTGATACAGTCATGTATACACATCTTTTGGTCCTCCGCCTATATATCTTCTGTATATCCGTGTATTTGGCCTTGTTTCTCGTGAATTAATTCTTTTAAGGACTCGGAAGAAGTTCGACTTGAAAAAATACAAGAGGGAGTCCATGGACTCGTTGAGAAGAGTTCATGCAATGAAAAGGAGATAAGAAATTAGCAAGACCAAAGAAGGAGAACCATCACTAAATTAGAAAATTAAAAAGTGCAACTGAATGGCTCGAACAAGCCGCATGCTTCATACCAAGACCATCGAATATAATCACGTAAAGGTTGAGTTATGAGTCCATTAGTGTCCTAATGCAATTAACTCTTATAGATACAGTAGTATATCAAAGAGAAACTTTTAGTTATTTAGCCCGAAAGAAAGTAATTTAAGCATGCATTGAGCTGGTTAGCTTCAGGTAAGAAAGGATGTCCACACAATCAGTGGTAAAAAAAAAAAATGTGGTCTAGATTTAACACACAACAAGATAATAAGGTTATTGCACATCTCAATATAATCTCAAAGGGACAAGGCTATTTATGATGATCGTTTCAACGGGAAAGTTTTATTTTTAGTTGGTCGAACCCATTTAACAAGGTTGAGTATACTAATTCTGAGATAGTGGATAACTTATCTCGAGATTATTTATTAGTCCCGGGATAGGTTATTCCGAATATTGTCAACCAAAGATGCAATAAAAAATTTTATCCCAGAATTATTTGCTTCAACACCTCAAACCAAACAACCCCTAAACAGAAGTAAGGGAAAATGATTTCTCAGAAATGGTCCGAACAGACAAGATTTCAGCTTACCAAAAATAAGCGGAAAGGTTTATTAGTCTAAAGAAATCAATGATAACAAAAATAAACATATGGACTAAATAAAGCATAAAGGATAACGGGAAAAGTCTATTGACTAGAATAACCAAAGAGAAGGAAGGAAAAAATGGATCACCAAAAATTTAAACATGTAGTTTCTATAATCAAACAAGATCTAATTGTGGATACAGAAAATCGAAAGGCATTTACCACCAACATGTTATTGTATCTAAACAATCCACCAGAACTATTCGACAGTGAAGTATCACGTGATGAAACACAACAACAACAACAAATCCAGTATATTCCCACATAGTTGGGTCTGGGGAGGGTAGAGTGTACGTAGTCCATACCACTACCTCTAACGAGGTAGAGAGGCTATTTCCAATAGACCCCGGCTCAAGATAAAAGGCAATATAAAAGGCAGTATACAAAAACATCAAAAACATAGAACATGATAAAATAACATAGATACGACATCCACGAAAAAGTACACTGTCAAACAAAGGACACCACAATTCCCCTACCTACTGATTACAACTCAACCACACCCTTAGCCCTCTATCCTAATGTTTTCCTCCTTATCTTCCTATCCAGGGTCATGTCCTCAGTCAGCTGTAACTGCTCCATGTCATGTCTAATCACTTCTCTCCAATATTTCTTCGATCTACCCCTACTCCGCTTGAAACCTTCCAAGGCCAACCTCTCACACCTACGAACTGGGGCATCCGTGTCCCTCCTTATCACACGATCAAACTATCTCAATCTCACTTCCCGCATTTTATTCTCCACTGAAACCACTCTCATCTTCTCCCAAATAATTTCATTCCTAACCTTATCCGCCCTTGTGAATTCACACATCCAACGCAACATTCTCATTTCCATCACTTTCAACTTTTGGATATGAGAATTCTTAACTGGCCAACACTCCGCTTCATACAACATAGCAGGCCGGACTGCTACTCTATAGAATTTGTCTTTAAGCTTGGGGCACCTTCTTATCGCATAAAATTCCAAAAGCGAGCCTCCATTTCATCCAATCTGCCCCAATACGGTGAAAGACATCCTCATCTATCTCTCCATTCCCCTGAATCGTAGATCCAAGATACTTAAAACTATCCCTCTTTTAAACCACCTGAGAATCCAACTTTATTACCACCTCCTCCTTATGTCTCGAGTCATTAAACTTGCACTTCAAGTACTCCGTCTTGGTCCTACTCAACCGAAAACCTTTAGACTCTAGGGTTTCTCTCCAAATCTCCAGCATATCATCAATCCCTTGTCGCGATTCATCAATCAAAACTATATCATCCGCGAAAAGCATACATCAAGGCACCTCGCCTTGTATAATCCGCGTCAGCACATCAATCACCAAAACGAATAAAAATGGACTAAGAGTTAATCCCTGGTGCAACCTGTCAAGACTGGGTGATGAAACACAAATGCCACATAATTAATAAAACAAAGACTTGAAGAAAAAGAAAAAGAAAAATAAGCTTGGCCATATAAACAGGGTAGTGAGAACGGAAGAAACTTTGGTAAATCCTTGGGTTCAATCTTAACCAAAACTATTTTCAAACCTTAAAGAGAAAACAATATGGTAGATATATATATTGTTTCAGTGTAATGAAACTATTTTTAAAGACAACTAAACTCGAATCATAGCAAGAAATTAACACATATTTACTCTTGTTGTTGCGCATAAACCCGAACTTTGCATACTATTTTAACATTTGGAGCGTGGTGACTAAAATGAAACACATAGCAGCTAAGGGTGGCAAATTCCATATCATGAACAAAACGGATGAAATCATGTCAGTGCATAGCCATATCCTAGGGATTAAATTGTTCTATGAACACCAATCAACACCAGTCAAGAAATGACAACAACAGTAAGATACGAATTTACCTTATTAGGAGTAGGAACTGGGATCGACGAGCTCACGGAACAGACTTCGCTAAATTCCAACGAGCTGTTTTTCATCGGGATTCAAATGTCTCATCGGAATAATGTGATTTCAATCGGATTTGAGTGGATTTCACTATGAATTTTTTGTTACGTAATGTGGGAGTAGAGGAATCCTCTTCCAAAATTTCCAAACTTCCCCCAAAAAATTTTCCTCTCAACCCTCAACCCACACTCTCTATTTATAGAGGAATTGGGAATGAAAATGAAGGGAAAATGGTCGGACAAAACGGGTAAATAATTAGAAAATTATGAATTTCAAAATTTGTGGATAAGAATTGTATTTGACAGCTATGGAATCAATGAATTTGGACTAATTTTGGGTCAAATTCGTAGCCATTTTTTTCCTCAATAGAAATTGCACAACACCGAACCTTCATAGTACAAAATCGATGAAAATTCATCGAATTTCTCAGATGAATGTTGGAGCTTCTAGAAGAATCGATACTAGTTGGATTTAACAGAATCCAAAGGGAAATTGACAGAAAGTTAGAAGGGATTTGAAGTCGTTTTTGGTGATTAAGGGTGTCATTTGAAGCTGTTGTTGTTAAAAACATTGGGTTGTTTGGTGAACAAGTGTGTCATTTAGTAACATCTATATTGACTGTATTTTATATATGTATGTTATGTTTTACGAGATATATGTTAATTTATTTGTATTTCATATATTTTTAATGTATTTTATTTAAAAATTATGGCCGATAAGTGTTTACTAATTTGTATCTCGTTTAAAAATTATTGTTGCATAAATATTTATTAGTTTGTATCTCGTTTAAAAATTATGATTGCATAAATATTTAGTTTGATGGCGAAAATGTTCTACTTTATCTGTGAAATTTTTATATATTTTTCTTGATGGCTATACAAATTTTGTAAAAAATTGAAATTTTATGTAAATATCAGTAAACATGTCGTTATATAGGTAATTTTTACTTTATTAATATCAATAATGCCTAAAATATTCTTAGTTGTTGGCAGCTCTCCAAATCTATATATACATGATTAACATTTATTCATTTGGTTGCACTTTTGAGAATTGCAGAAACTTTGGTGAAAGGACGTATAGTTAAATTATCCAGCACTAGCATTTGATTGTAAAACGTCTTTCGGGCACAATCAATTCAATGTAAACTGAAAAAGACTCACTTTAAGATTTTCTACACTTAAAATTTGTTAAATCTTGTCATTTTCATTATTAAGATGTCACGGCACCAGTAAATTACAATTGCATCAACAAAGAACAGATTGAATAAACAACATATAAACTTAATAATTATTGTGATATTTCTATGAATACGAAACAAATATACACTAGGAGAATCAATATAATTTCTTAGTTAAAAAATGAATGTTTTTTAATTATTACTGTTGTAGTACTTATGTTGCAAGTATCTCCAACAATGTATGGAGCCTCAATTTTTTCGTTACCATCGATAAGATGCTTTAAATTCTCAAGCACAATTCTCCGAAGGACATTTTAGGACGTAGCTGCACTCTTGCAAATAAAAAGGTCAGAATATTATACTAAAATAAGTTGATTCCTACGTACTAGAATAAAAATATGAGAGATACATTCACATTATAATTTATTACAATTTATATCTGTAACAATACTCATATGTATCTTGAGTACGCATATTTAGCTAAAAATAAAACAATACGACACACATAATATACATAAGTATAGAACCACTGATACAAGAAACAAAAAAATGTATTATGTACAAAAAAATGTATCTCAGCTTTATTAACTAAACAACCAAAAAGTTACGTAGAATAATAGCCAATTTAATGTTAGATACATAATTCGTTAAATTAGATATAATTTTCAACATCTGATATGTTAAAGAAGATACATACATTTTCTTGCCCGATCTTTTAGCATAGAAATTGAATGAATGCTCAATTGCATACTTTGCCATGACTGAAATTGAAGTACACTTGTCCTTCTAAATTTACCCAACCTTAACTTCACTGTTTTTGAAATCAGTAATGATCTTGTTCCTCTTCATATCAAACAATGGCATAGGAGCTGAAACTTTAGATTTATAAGCAATTAATTTCTCAATTTTTTTACTAGAATTTTCCAAACACATTACAGCACCAACTTTATCATCAAACAACTTCTCACGAGCAGACTTATCTTCTGTTGTGATGATAAGTGCATTCATCCCAAAATCAAGCTCACTTTTCTTGACTTCAATATAAAGTCTTACACCCATCTCATTACGGATCAACAACGGTGTCGCATTACCATTAACTATGTATTGAACCTCAATTTTTTTTTTGGCTTTCGTCAAATTTTAGCTCTACCGCAATTGTCGAAATCAACTTTTCATACAACACAAATTCACTAACAACGATTTCATTGCTCTTATAGCCTTCGTACTTTATATCGTTAATTCAAATGCCGGAATGATGTAATAACACTGAAATATTCATTACAATTACCTCAAACAAGATCAAGAAAAAAAATCGTTTCAATTTTTTTCTATGTGGAAACTAATTTTGTTTGAAGATTTTGTTTAAAATGTGGAATAACAAACTAATTACCTTATAATGTGGGATATTATTATGTTTTTACCTTAATTAGTTATGATAATTGCTACATTAATGCTATTTAGACAGTTACATCCCTTAAAACAAGCAAATTAATTTAATAATAACATGTATCCGCAGGATGTATCTATCGCAAATTGAATGTATCTTCAAAGGCCATGAGTTGGGATTTTAAGAAATTTTGAAAAAAAATTGAGATATTTAGTAAATACCACTAAACATATCGTTATATATGTAATTTTTATGAAAAATAAAGGGGAGGCCTTATTATACCTATAGCCAATTTAAATTAATAAAATGGCCATAATCACACTGAATGGATCAAATTGAGACAAAATTAATTCCTAATTTATTTAACACGCTTCTTAAATTCAATAATCTCAAAACAAATATTATATAAGGCATAATTATTTTGTTTAGAAATTGAAAAATTAGTTATGTCATCAATTTCTTATTTTTAATCGATTTTAAGAAAAGTATAGTATTTACAATTCAAACAATCTTTTCATTCAAAATAAATTCTAAAATATTTTCTTTAAGTGAGAAATATATGATTCTAAAGAATTAAACACAAAACATATTAACTTCACCTAAAATTTAGAAGGTAGCTTTGAAATTTATTTTCAAAATAACTAAAAATAAATATTTTAAAATTATTTGAAATTAAGAAACTCAAAATTTAATTCGTAATGGAGAGAACAAAAATTAGATGTCAATACTAATTACATCTCATAAGTTACAAAAAGTCCTCATGTGGATTTTATATTTAAATAACATGTCTCTTTAGATATTCTTATATTTTTCATCCATTAAAAGTAATGACTACCATATAGGTTCAATTAATTTAATAACTAAAAAATTTCACCACTTAATAATTTGGAAGTTGAAATGGTGCATCTTGTTAAATATCTTTTATAACCAACAATACACTATTCCTTATAAATTTTGCATTGATAAATTTAGAGTATAAAAATAATAGATTTCTATGGACTATGGCTACTAACTTGTCATTGTTGTTTCATTTCATACATACATCCATTTAGATAAATTTCAATAATTATTTTTATTCTTCTTTATTGTCTAAATCTTTTTTGTTTTATGTGTATAGGTGTTCAACGTTATTTCAGCGTCATGAATTTTCTAATAACTTCACTTGGCTGTCTAACTTTGCAATCATTCTATAGGTTGATAACTCGTATTCTGATTTGACACTAAATCAAAAAGAAATATATTTGTGGCGCACGAAAAACACATATGAGTAAAGGTAAAATATAGTTCTTTTAGCAAATTAATTAGGTAGTTTTTAAGTAGTGAGAAACATTGAGTGATTCGTGTATCATAATTATATTATTAATTATTTCTCACAAGTTCTTCTGCATATATAATTTTAAGAGCATAATATTTTCGAATGAAGTATAGATTAACCATTCTATTAAATCTTTAACTTTGACGATACTTTCTCTATTATTTTATTTGGGGGAGATTTTGTGTATCATGCAATGTATACCCATAATTTCTTTATTGTTAAAAGGTCTTCTTAATTTCTATCATCACAACAATGATCGTCCTTCATGATATTTATCTTAGTTCTTAATAGATATTATCTCATAGATATATATTCGCTAGATATTATCTCATAGATAAATTGGGGATCTACTTGGAAAATTTTGGAGATTGGGCTGGGTCCTTCGGCTAAGATTTGGGCCCGAGGGAGCTGAAATGAGGGAAAAAATAAAGGGGAGATCTTATTATACCTCTGGCCATTAAATTAATAAAACAGCCAGAATTACACTAAATGGATCATATTGAAACAAAATTAATTCCCAATTTATTTAATGCGCTTCTCAAATTTAATAATCTCAAAATAAATAATATACAAGGCATAACTATTCTATTTTAGAAATTAAGAAATTAGTTATGGCATCAACTCCTTATTTTGAATCGATTTTAAGAAAAGTATTGTATTTGCAATTCAAACAAACTTTTCATTCAAATAAATTCTAAAATATTTTCTTTAAGTGAGAAGTATATGATTTTAAATAATTAAACACAAAACATATTAATTTCAACTAAAATTTAAAAGGTAGTCTTGAATTTATTTTTTTTAAATAACCTAAAATAAATATTTTAAACTTATTTGAAATTAAGAAACTCAAAATTAATTCGGAATGGGAGGACAAAAATTAGATATCAATATTAATTATATCTCATTAATTACAAAAATTCCTCATTCATATGTATTTTCTATTTAAATAACATGTCTCTTTAGATATTCTAATTATTTTCATCTATTGAAAGTAATGGCTACCATATATGCTCAATAAATTTAATAACTAAAAAGTTTCACCACTTAATAATTTGAAAGTTGAAATGGTGCATCTTCTTAAATATCTTTCATAACCGACAATACGTCATTCCTTATAAATTTTGCATTGATGAATCTATATCTATCTATCTATCTATATATAGATATGTATATATAAAGGAGGCTAAGTAGTATGTTGATGTGGCATCTCTTAGATGCAAGAAAACTTATTTATCTATTTTCTCTTTTTTTTTTTATTTTTTTACTTCATTTTTTCATTTATTAATCAATTTGTTTAATAATCAAAATGAATGGATCAATTACTACTCCTACATTTATTTATATCCTTTAATAAAAAAGTTTAATATTTTTAATTTTCATTACTCTCATGACCTTTGATGACCATAAATAACTCCTTTCATGATATCATTTCATATTCCATATTGATGTCCTATAAATGTAAGCATTACAAGTTTCTTTCCTCTATCAACAAAATTAAGAATATTTCATTCACTATATATTTTTTGAACTTATATATATTATTTTAAAAAAAAATTATTTGTGTACCTCCTAAAATGTCCTCCATATTCTTTTCTTTTGAATATGTTGTTGTTTTTTCTTCTTCTTCCTGTATTGTTCTTTTGGTATTTTAATTGATTTGCTTTACACTAAAATTGTTATTATTATTATCCTATATTATTTTTAACTTCTAAGCAAGAAGATGTATGATTTAAATCTATTTTCTTACAATTTTTATTCATAATGTGTTAATTTTTGTGATGTGTTATTTTTTACAGGGATAAGAAGAAGATCAAATAGTGAACTGATGAAATGAAGATGAAATGGTGATTATGTGAAGATTCGAGGAGTAGGACATAAGAACCACTTGACATAAATGTCTCTTGTAGATTAATACACACAAATAAACCTTTTGCTTTCCCATATATATATATATATATACCTTCTCTAATTAGTTTAAATTACCACACACAATTTTTCACTTTATTTATCGCGATACTAAAAATAGATATGAAGGAGAAATATAAATAAAATGATAAAACATCTTAATTTTTTAAATTCTTTTTATATAATCTACTAACTAAATAGATTATTAAAGTCTCATAAAATAAAATTCAAATTGATCTTAAAATAGACCTTTCACAATAGAACTCAATTTACCATTTTCTTGAGACAATCCACATAAGAAAAATTAATATAACACAATCTTAGTGATAATTAAATTTCTATTTATGTATTATGTAGTTGTAACTGTAAAATTAATGTTAATGAGGAAAATGAAAAAAAAAAAAAAAGAGTGAAGTCAACAAAGAATAAATAATTTTTATAAATGATATAAATGTCTTTTGTGGAATTATATATATATATTTTTTGCTTTCTCTAAATAGTTTAAATTACAAACACATAATTTATCATTTTATTTGTCGTTATATTAATAATAGATATAAATAAGAAATATAGATAAAATGATGTAACGCCTTAATTTTTTATTTTTTTTTATATAATCTACTAATTAAATGGGTTATTAAAGTTTCATAAAATATCCTTAAAATAGACCTTTCGCAATAGAACTCAATTCACCATTTGCTTGAGACAACCCATATAAGAGAAATTAGTATAACATAATCTTAATGATAATTAAATTCCTATTTATGTATTATGTAATTGTAAAATTAATGTTAATAAGGAAAATGAAAACAAAAAGTAAAGACAACAAAGAATAAATAATTGTAATAAATGACAAAATTAGTAAAGAGTCATCAACTTGTAGTCTTCTTCCTCATCAAGATAAATGCTTTTTAAAGTGTTTAAAAAAAATTGAATGAAATTAATTTGAAAGCAATATCTGAACATAGCGAAAGTCTTATATAATAAAAGAAAAATTAACCTTTAATATATAATTACATTAAGAAACAATTAAAATTATGGTTGAGGAATATAAAGCTAAAATTCATAAAAACAAAGACATTTTTATTATGAAAATTGTAATATTATTTAGTGAATCCATCCACGCTTTGTGCGAATTAATTAGATTTTGACTATTGAAATTTCTTTATTTTTTTATTTTTATACATATATTTTTCTTAAGTTTTCATTATTTTAGTATTTTTAATATTCTAAAATACTTAAATTTTATATGATATAATATAAGTGAAAAATAACTTTATCTGTCTACGTTTAATGAACACTTGCTACAAGCATATATTGATTCTTCTGTTTCTAAGGTGATTTAATGTAGATTAATCATGCAATGAATTATTTCAATTTCTATAGATTGTAACAAGTCAATAAGAAACTTAATCCATGTGTGTAATATTTTTGTCAGGTTAGTCATATACGTTTGAAAAAAATTGAATAAAATTCATTTGAAAGCAATATTTGAACATAGCGAAAGTCTTATATAATAAAAGAACAATTAATCTTTAATATATAATTACATTAAGAAACAATTAGAATTACGGTTGAGGAATATAAAAATAAAATTCATCCAAAAAAAAGATATTTTTATTATGAAAATTGTAATATTATTTAGTTATAATTTAATTTTCTTTAATAACCATGCGAAGCACGGACATATTCACTAGTATATATATATAAAGGAGAATGATAGATCTGCTGATGTGGCGCTCTCTAAGGCCTAAATTTTTATTTTATTTTTTTTGTGGATTTTTTGAGGTTTTTTTCATGTTAAAATTAATTTATTGTACATTTTAAAACAAAAATTACTTTTTTAATTCTCTTAATTATTATAATTACAAATTTTCATCTCTTCTATAACCGTTACTTATTCTTCACTAGGATATAGCCAGACATTGTACAAAAAGAGAACCACATTTTTTTGGTCACTATTCCTAAACACAACTTCCTTATCTTTGAAATCTAATTAGTTCTTCTTAGAGATTCCTTTTTAATTTTCATTATAATTCTATATACGTTGAGAGATTAGTCTGTATTATATTAGCATACTTGATACAAGCCAAATGGCCACCTTAATTTTTGAAAACATAATTGGAGGTCATCATTTAAAGTCTCAAGACTTGGTCACCCCGAGAGCACAAGAATATGCAAGGAAAACCCGTTTTGAGCATGAACAAGGTCGTGTGTGAAACATTGCTTGGAGCATTGAAGACTTGAGGACTCACGGTTTTGGACAACACTTAATGGGTCATGATTTGGTCATCTTCATTAAGGGTATTTTGGTCACTTCATTGGGTCCAAATGCACTCCATGGCCACCCCACCCTTTAAGGGCATTGTTGTCACTTTGCCTTCTCTTGTAATAGAATATAAATAGAACATTTTAGGTATTTTTCTCATTAGTTGTTCATTTATGTAAGACTTGAAACATGAAACACCTTTAGTTGTAGAGCTTGGAATAGCCACCATGCCGAAATGAGGGCAACAAGTGTGGATATCACTTGTGTTGCAATGTTGACTTGAGACGTTGGTGTTTAGAGGAGGTAAAGTTTCTCTTGTGTCAACGTAGGAGTTAGGTTAACCGTTGTGTGTAGTGTTTAGGGTCCAAGATTACCATATTCGTGGATTCTTAAGATTATACCAACCAAGGTCTAACTATCTATCAATTTTATTTATGTTGTAATCGTTTGTTTGTGTTCTTGTAATTCAAATCCGTGACTTATTGTTCTTGTTTCATTGTTGTTGTTCTTCATCTTGTTGTTGTGAACATAGTTTGTTGTTAGCTGTTTTTAGGTGATAAACACATCAATATATTGTGTTCTTGTTGTTGTTTGTTGAATTCGAGTGTGGTCTTTAAAAGTGTCCTCGGATCTTTGATCTTGTGGACTGATTTTAAAGTGTGTTTCGTGTTGTCCTTGTAATTCTTGTATCATTTAGTATCAGATCCATCTTTGATTTTGTTCTAACAAGATCAATCTTGGGCTTGAGAGTTGAAAAAAAATATAAAAGAAAAGTTGAAAAACTAGAAAAACAGTTCCAGAAAAGGAGTAATCTGCCCGTTCTTGTTGTTCTTGGCCGAGAAAGTTGTTCTTGTTGTTGTCTTGGCCGAGACATTTTTCTTTATGACTAGATCTTATAGTCTTTTGTTGTTTAGAGTGTTTCTAGTGTTGGTTTCTTTCTCACCAACACTAAAAAGTGTCCAAATCTAAGCTTGAACTTGAACTTATTGATGTTGTTAATGTGAACAAAGTTTGGCTGATTTGATGTTGTTGTCATTCTAAGCCTTTACCGTGTTGAAGGCCTTGTTGTTGTGGAGTTGGGCATTGAAATTTGTTGTTGTTCTTGGAGAATATTGTTGTTGTTCTTGGTGTTGTTATTGTGTTCTTGTTGTTCTTCACCCTTTTCATCTTTTGTTAAAACAAAAAGTGAACATTAGATCCACAAAAGGTGAAAGACCAAGTTATAGTACTTATTGGTGAAAAACTTGATCACATCACTCAAAAGACTTGACAACCACTTTTCACCTACTTTCCTTGATTTAAGGACCTTGTTTCAAAGAGAAAGTACCAAGAAGATCAAGTCTTGTTTTGAACTTGAAAAAAAAGCTCCAAGATCAAATTTTCCTACATTAACTAAATCCACCATTTTCGAATTATAGATTGGTCAAGAATTGAAATTGGAGAGTAAAATTTTGACAAAACCGAGGCCAATAGTGGACTACCACATCACTAAATTACTGTTCACGCAATATTTTGAGTTCAACTTTTAGATTTCTTAGTTTCATTTTATTGTTTTTTAGTTTCATTTGTTGGTTCGAACACTAATTAGCGACCTAGTAATGTCCTACTAGCTTGTTAGTTAGTTTTTGTGCCCGTTTGTTCATGGTAGCATTATTTTATACTTTTCTTGTTTTTGAATCGTAGAATTTCTTAGTTCAAGTTCGAAAATTATTTTCTTGAGTCTTCAAACAAAGAATCCATTCCGATCATGGAGTAGACTCACCCCTTGACTCATCACGAACTATAAGCCGACTTGCAATACTTGTGAATCCAAGTGTAAAACGATCAAGTGTGTGAGAGTGTGGTGAGGTTGTTTCGAACTAACTTGTGTTTTATTTTGTAGACTTGATCTTTTTTTTAGGTGCAATTACGATGGTACCCGCGGCTGCAAGTGCTATTTTGGCTAAACTTGAAGCCATTATCCGTCAATGGGAAGTGATAAATGAAAGTTTAGATCATATGGGAGTTTCAAGGAAGCAAGTGGGCTACCCGAACACACGTCAAGATGAAGACCATAGCTCATGTGAGCTACGAGGTAAAAATGTTATCCCCTACACTCATATGAACGTAGTTGCGGTTTTACCTAGTGTAGGAGTGCATGAATCTTCATTTTGTGATACTCTTGATATTGTTAGGTCACATGAGGACCAAACTCTTGTTGTAGGTACACAACCACTAGTTGATCCTTTAGATGACGAAATTGATTCTCCTCGTGAGAATGATTTGTGTCCATCTGGTGCTACACTTACAACTTGACTAAGGTTTCATTACCAAGTGACGAGAGTATTCACGCACTAGTTGACCCTTGTGAAAAACAAAGTGAGTCTACATTGGTATGTGAATTGCTAACAACTAGTGAGGGTGAGCAAAATGATCAACCGAGTGTAGATGATCTTGATTTGCTTGAATATTTAGAAAACCCGAGTTGTTATTATCTTTGTGAAGATGATTTTGATTGTGGTCCTTTGGATTCCCGTGATGGTTTGTACGTATGTGAGGACAACTCTTGGGAAAGAGAAGGTGATATATGCTTAGAAATGTCATCTACTTCGTCTTTACGTGTTTGTTATGTTGGGCATATTCTTAGTGGAAATTTTAAAACTAGTAGTAAGTGCATGCATGGGAACCCTTTATTTGAAGTTGACTTATGGAACACCTTTCTCAACTCTCTTTTAGTTCATGATATTTTCAATGGTGATAAAGAGGGCTTGCTTAATTTTGAGGATGACATCCTGGGGGAAAGTGAGAGTGGACGAGACCTAAGCCCTTAGTTTGATCTCCCATTTAATCCCGATAATTTCTTAGGGTGTGAAGGATGGATAGTTGTTGGTCGGTCCACTTGTTTGAGTGATATTGTTATATGTGTTAGATGGACATTACTTTCAATTAGGACACCACCCCTTGATGGTGATTTCTTTCGCCAACTCCTTTATAATTTTTTTCTAAGTCCCTCGTGATTACAACAAAAGATGTGTGGTTATATCTCAAGTATGTACCTCCTTGGCATGTTGATGTTGTTTATTGTACTAACTCTAACCCTCATGTCATGAGAATATGGTGATTGTTTGTCTTCTCTTTGTTCTTGCAAAGTTTGGATTCAAGGTCGAATCCTTTTCAAGAAGGGAAGGATGATACAAGTCAAATGACCACCTTAATTTTTGAAGACATGATTGGAGGTCATCATTTAAAGGCTCAAGACTTGGTCACCCCGAGGGCACAAAAATATGCAAGTAAGACCCGTTTTAAGCACAAGCAAGGCCATGTGTGGAAGATTGCTTGGAGCATCAAAGACTTGAGGACTCACGGTTTTGGACAACACTTAATGGGTCATGATTTGGTCATCTTCATTAAGGGTATTTTGGTCACTTCATTGGGTCCAAATGCACTCCATGGCCACCCCACCCTTTAAGGGCATTATTGTCACTTTGCCTTCTCTTGTAATAGAATATAAATAGAACATTTTAGATCTTTTTCTCATTAGTTGTTCATTGATGTAAGACTTGAAACATGAAACACCTTTAGTTGTAGGGCTTGGAATAGCCACCACACCGAAATGAGGTCAAAAAGTGTGGATATCACTTGGGTTGCAATGTTGGCTTGAGACGTTGGTGTTTAGAGAAGGTAAAGTTCTTCTTGTGTCAACGTAGGAGTTAGGTTAACCGTTGTGTGTAGTGTTTAGGGTCCAAGATTACCATATTCTTGGATTCTTAAGATTATATCAACCAAGGTCTAACTATCTATCCATTTTGTTTATGTTGTAATCGTTTGTTTGTGTTCTTGTAATTCAAATCCGTGACTTATTGTTCTTGTTCCATTGTTGTTATTCTTCATCTTGTTATTGTGAACATAGTTTGTTGTTAGCTGTTTTTAGGTGATAAACATATTAATATATTGTGTTCTTGTTGTTGTTTGTTGAATCCGAGTGTGGTCTTTAAAAGTGTCCTCGGATCTTTGATCTTGTGGACTGATTTTAAAGTGTGTTTCGTGTTGTCCTTGTAATTCTTGTATCAATACTGAAATGTTGTTGATGGCAGAATGACGTTTTTCTGTTTGAATAATTGTGTAATTGATATTTTTTTATAATTTTTTTTTCAAATGTTATTTTGACACTTTCTTACTGATGTTTGCACAATATTTTGTTGTTAATGAAGGATTACTGATTATGGGGTATAAATATATGTAGTCATTCGGAGGCTTAGTTGGATTTGTTTTTCGGTCTCGCTATCTCCAATAAAACGAAATTCCAACTTAAGGAAAATGACTTCTCCTTAAAAATTAATGATAAATATCTATGGCTCGCGATATTTGAGGTTAGCATCTTCTTCCTTTCTTATGTTTTATTTGTTTCCACCTCTTTTTTTTTTTGCTTTTTGTAATTTTTAAATTCATATAGTATTTATTCCTGTGATGTTTATGACGTGTATGCAATGTAATGAAATAAATTTAATGAAAAAAAATTATATTTGATTTTGTAGAGGATGATGGCAATGTGGAGGAACTTGAGTGAGAATGAACATAATTGGAAAAAAATAGAAAACGAAATTATCAAATAGATCGGTCTTTATTTATTAAAGTTTTTAGAGAGAAAAAAAAGATAGCATGAAACGATATATGCAAGTATGTATGTATATATTTTATTAATTTTCTTTTTCTATTTCATTTCTTTTTCTACTTTTATTCCTTCCATTGTTTTTGAGAAAAAAAAATTGTCAAACCATAAAATACTAGAAAAAGACCTTAGATAAAGAAATGAAAGAGGAAAATAATTTTTTCTTCCGCATACTTGTATTTTATTTTGCCAAACTAATTTATATATGAAGGAGTTTGAAAAATCATAATAAAAAACCTTTCACTAAAGAAATTTACATGCAATTTATTACTATGACAGTATACTAAAAGGTTAAATCTTTGTAACTTACGATACCGGCCTTGATAATGAATTTAATGTCTTTTATTGTCAACAAATTAAGTTTGCTACATATTACTTTTAGACGAGTTCAAAAAAAAAATGGTGTCATCAATAATTTTGTCAAATAAAAAGATAACTTGATCGGCGTTCTAAAAATTTCGTGAAATCAACAAAGAGATCGGACCAAAAGAATTTATTGCATGAAATACTTTATCTTTTCATTTATTCTCCCTTTTTATCTAACCTATAAGTCTTTTGACAATTTTAGTTTCTCTCTTTAATTAGTCTGCTCCTTTAAAGAGCATTAAATTTGATGGCAAAAATAAACATGTCGTTTCTCAATTAGCGGAGGAAAATAAGTACTGAATACAATTATTTTAAGAAAATAAAAAATATAAAGAAGTAAAGAAAAATATTTCTGCTTGAGTGAGAACAAAAAGGGTTTAAAGAGTACGAAAAAGGAAAAAAGAATTGAAGAATAACTTATTGAACAAGAAGTAATTGCTTATCTTGAATAGGAAAAAATTAACTATTTTAACATTCAGTTATTTTATTTGAATTAAGAAAATATTACTCCTTCTACTTTAACTTGTTGAATTTTTTTTATTCATTTAAAAAGAATGGCTCTTTCCTCTTTTAGTAATACTTTGATCTCAATTTTTCTCAATGTCACATTTAAGATTAGTAGATCAAAGAGAATTTCGATACACTTGATATATGGTTAATTTAAAACCTCAAGATTCAAAAAATATTTTTTATTTTCTTCAATTTCATGAGCTGACAAAATATCAATAAATTGAGACGAATAACATGTATAAGAAAAACTATTATATTATGTAATTAAAAAAAATGAAATACGTATATTATAAAGAAAATAAAATAGTATATACAAGCACATATATTTATGTCCGCGCGATGGGTGGATATGTTTACTAGTTTAGCGTATAAAAATGATAGATTTCTATGGACTATGGCTACTGACTTGTCATTGTTTTTCATTTCATACGTGCATCCATTTATAGAAATTACAATCATAGTTTTTATTCTTTTTTATTATCTAAATCTTCTTCTTTTACTATTTGTAGGTGTTCAACGTTACTTCAGCGTCATAAATTTTCTAATAACTCCATTTGGCTACCTAACTTTGCAATCATTATACAGGTTGATAACTCGTATTCATGCTTAACGCCGAGTCAAAAAGAAATATATATATATATATATATATATATATGGTGCATGGAAAACACATATGGGTAAAGGTAAAATACAGTTCTTTTAGCAAATTAATTAGGTAGTTTTTTAAGTAGTGAGAAACATTGAGTGATTCGTGTATAATAATTATATTATCGATTATTTCTCACAAGTTCTTCTGCATATATAATTTTAAGAGCATAATGTCATCGAATGGAGTATAGATTAAGCGTTCTATTAAATTTTTAACTTTAATGATACTTTCTCTACTGTTTTTTTTCAAAAAGTTTTTGTGTATCATGCCAGGTATACCCAGAACTCCTTTATTATAAAAAGGTCTTCTTAACTTATATCATCACAACAACGATCGTCCTTTGTGATGCTTATCTTAGTTCTTGAATAGATATTATCTCAAAGATATATATCCGCTAGATATTATCTCATAGATAAATTGGAGATCTACTTGAAAATTTTTCGAAGTTGGGTTGGGTCCTTCAGCTAAGATTTGGGCCAGGGGTAGCTAAAATGAGAGGAAAAATAAAAGGGAAGGCCTTATTATAATTCTAACCCATTAAATTAAGAAAACGGTCAAAATTGCACAAATGAATCAAATAGAGATGAAATTAATTTCCAATTTATTTAACGTACTTCTCAAATTCAATAATCTCAAAATTAATATTATATAAGCCATAATTATTTTATTTAAAAATTAAGAAATTAGTTATGTCGTCAATTCCTTATTTTTAATCGATTTTAAGAAAAGTATAATATTTGTAATTCATACAAACTTTTCATTCAAAATAAATTCTAAAATATTTTCTTTAAGTGAGAAATATATGATTTTAAATAGTTAAACACATATCATACTAATTTCACCTAAAATTTAAAAGGTAGGCTTGAAATTTATTTTTAAAATAACCTAAAATAAATATTTTAAAACTTATTTGAAATCAAGAAACTCAAAAATTAATTCGGAATGGGGAGGACAAAAATTAAGTATCAATACTAATTATATCTCATGAGTTACAAAAAGTCCTCATTCATGTGTATTTTCTATTTAAATAACATGTCTCTTTAGATATTCTAAAATTTTTCAATGGATCTAAAATTTTTCATCCATTGAAAGTAATGACTACCATATATGATCAATTAATTTAATAACTAAAAAGCTTCACAACTTAATAATTTGGAAGTTGAAATGGTGCATCTTCTTAAATATCTTTCATAACCGACAATATATTATTCCTTATGAATTTTGCATTGATGAATTTAGGATAAAAAATGTTAGATTTCTATGCACTATGGCTATTGACTTGTCATTGTTGTTTCATTTCATACATGCATCCAATTAGAGAAATTACAATCATTGTTTTTATTCCTCCTTATTATCTAAATCTTCTTCTTTTTTCATGTGTAGGTGTTCAATGTTACTTCAGCGCCATAAATTTTCTAATAACTCCACTTGGCTGCCTAACTTTGCAGTCATTCTACAGGTTGATAACTCGTATTCTAACTTGACGCCGAGTAAAAAAGAAATATATATGTGGTGCATGAAAAACACATATGTGTAAAGGTAAAATATAGTTCTTGTAGCAAATTAATTAGGTAGTTTTTTTAAGTAGTGAGAAACATTGAGTGATTCGTATATCATAATTATATTATCGATTATTTCTCACAAGTTCTTCTACATATATAATTTTAAGAGCATAATGTCTTCGAATGGAGTATAGATCAAGCATTTTGTTAAATCTTTAACTTTAATGATACTTTTATCAACTATTTTTTTTCCGAAAAGTTCTTGTGGATCATGTAATGTATACCCATAACTCATCTATTGTTAAAAGGTCTTCTTGATTTATATCATCACACCAATGATCATCCTTCGTGATGCTTATCTTAGTTCTTGAATAGATATTATCTCATAGAGATATATCCGCTAGATATTATCTCATAGTTAAATTAGGGATCTACTTGAAAAATTTTAGAGGTTGGACTAGGTCCTTCAGCAAAGATTTGGGCCTGGGGGCCTGGGGCAGCTGGAATGAGGGAAAAAATAAGGAAAAATTATACAAACTAACAACTTTAAGACATTAATTACAACTAATAACAATAGTTTCTCAAAATTACAACTAATAACAAAACTAGCAATATTTTACCTTTTTATTAGAAGCGCGTATCTTTAAATCATTTTTTTACTTTACCCTATATTCACGCTACTTTACCAATTTCACTTCCCTTTTTTTTTTTTTTCAAATTTCATATTTTTCTCTCAAGATCTTGATAAACACTCTCTCCATTTATTAATGTAAGTTTATTTTTAGAGTTAATGCATGTTATATTTTTCATATAAATTTTTTTACGTGATTTTTTGTCGGCACTTTTTTTCAATATTCTTCTGCGAATTTGTCTTTTTTTTCTGTACTTATCGCCATTTTTTTTGAACCTTCGTCTGTGATTTTACATCCAAAAAAGCACAGAAAAAGGTTTGGTTGACTCTTTCACCCACTTCTTTTTTACTCTTTCTCTTTCTAAATCTTGTAATCTTCCGTGAACACTATCAAAATTATGTATGGTGGTCTTTTTTGTCTTTAGTTTTTCTAAAAGCTTAACTTTTTACTGTTTTATTCAACAAGAAGATGAAAATGACAGAGTGAAGACAGTAGTAGTAGTTTCTTCAGATCCCAAGATTTTATTTTTCTTTTATCTACACAAAATTATTTATTTCTCTTTTTATGTTGGGATTTGAAATTTATATGAAGATTATGTGATTTTTTGAATTTATTTTTTTGTGTGTTGTATTTTTAGGATTTTCATTGTAATTGCAGAATATGTAAATAGTAGTAGTTCAGTTAAAGGTATTCAACCGATGAATTTAGTTTTTGATGAAATTTCATCGTTTAATCTTGATTTAACACAAGATGAAGACGTTAACTTGTGTTCTACTAGCATTGAAGAGTTGAGATCGAAGCAACGTAGCGATCCTGTAAAGACTTTGAACATCATTGATAAAATTTTCATCCCTAAAATCCACAAAAATTTAAAAATCAGTGAAAAAGAGAAAGTCGAATGAAAAAGTAGAATCTAGTAAAATTTCAAGTCCTGTTTCATCTGATTTTAAATCTAAAGAAGAGAAAGTGAAGGAGGTATTTTGATATGTGTAAAGTTTTATAATTTCTGAAAAATATGTTCATATATGTATTTTATATATACATTTTATAAGGTGTTTACTTGTTTTAGTTTTGTTGCTAATTTGTTGATATGCATCTGTTATATCTAAGATTTTCGATTTGTATGTATAAGATATTTGTATTTGTTACTGATAAGGTTTGTAATTGATGTTCAGTTGTATATTTTCTTGTAAATTAAATTTGGACCATTCGTGTATTCATGAAATACATATGTATATGTTTTAATGTAAATATAATATGTATATTGTAAATATATAAGTACCACTATTTTAGCATGTAAATGTTATACATGGTACAAGTTAGATATGTATCTGTTTTGTTTACTGATAAGATATGTTTTTGGCTATGATATGTTCTTCTTTTTTATTGATAAGTATGATATTTTGATAAATTATATATAAATAAAATACATATGTAATTTGTTTGCTTGGAATCATATGAAATGTATTTGTTATGTGTTAGATATGTATTTTCTTATTTGTACTGCTAATATTTATAGTTTTTGCTTAGTTGTATATGTTTATTAAGAGCAAATGACAATGTTTGTATATTGATGTTTGATAACTAAGATATGGATCAGTGATGAAAATGTTTGTATTTTGATGTTTGATAACTAAGATATAGAGCAGCGATGTTACTTTAAGATGTAATGTAACTTTTAAGTTGTATTTTCTTAAATACATATGCTGCACTGTTTAGACATATAATTATATTTTTGTGTTGTATAGCTATTGTGTTCTCAAAATATACATGGCAAGGGTAATTCATGTGTATGTTTCAATTGTTGACGGTGTTTCAATTGTTGACTTTGATCCAGATCTTCTTCTCATGAGATATGCTTTAATGTTGTGGCGTTATGGTTTGAGGAAAGAAGAAGAGAAGGCACAAAGTAATGATGAAGCACCAATGAGGCCTCCTAGGGATATTGGGATAACAGAAGATATTAAAGTGCATGATATTTGAAGATTATTTTGAATTTGTTGTATTTTACAATAGTGAACTTTAGGTAGACTAAGATTTAGTTGAATATTTCTTAGGTTTCATATGTCACTTTAATGTTGAAAGTTGATATTTTAATATTTTTTTTGCTGTAATTGTTAGATTTTTATGTTTAAATTTCTAAAATACAGTTGTTTGTGCTTAGTTTATGCTAGTGCTATGCATATTTTGGTATGACTACATGCTTTCTAGTTTTGAATATAAATTTTAGTAATGAATATGTATGTTTCAGTCATTATATGTATTTTTCAGTTATGCATTTGTATTTTTCATTTTATGCATATATATTTTTGAGTAATGCATATGTATTTTGAGTAATGCATGTGCTTTTTTCCAGTTATGCACATATACTTCTGAATACTACATAATTATTGTATAGTTTTACATAAGTCTACATATTTTTATGATGTATATGTATTTATGATTAATACATAAGTATTTTATCAGAAATGTGTGTTGTACCCTTTTATGTTATGCATATGTATTAATGCATATGTATATATAATTAACACATGTAGTTATGCATAATGCATATATATATATATATATTTGTCTGAATATATATTTTTTTGGCTCTGCATATGTATGTGTATTTGTCCAGTTTAATACATATGTATTTTGCCATATAAGCATATGTATTTATGAGTTATTCATAGATTTTTTTCATATATATATATATGAATAATGCATATTTATGTATGATTAATGTATTTTTTTTTAAATAAATGTATTTAAAGTTTTAGTTATGTAATTAATAAGTCATTATATATATTCTTAATTATTTTTATTTATTACATAAATGTATGTTAACTTATTCTTAGTTTTTATATATTGACATAGGTATTTATTAGATTCTCATATATTTTATTTTCAGATTAAAAATTTGACTTGTGTGGCGTACAATTTATTAAATATAAATAAATGATGTTACACGTCTTGTATACTATATTCTTAATGATAACATTTGCAACAATTTAACTATAAAAAGTTCAATAACAATAAATTTTTTTATAAAAATTTAGAATCATATAATAATCAGTGAAAAAATAAAGCAATTATTTTTTGACTGAATACATCAATAAACTTATCATCATTTATATTTTATACATGAACGTCTATTGTGAATTAACTACAATAATTTTTATTTTTCTTTTCGAACATATCTCTTCTCGATTTTCCATGTTTCTTCTTTGCAGGTCTCCAGGGGGTCGCTTGTATTTTGGGGGCAACACTATCTCCTCCAATATCTCCTGTGAAATTACCTAATCATCTTTGTGTGGTAGAGGATAAATGGAAAGATCATACATTCTTAACACAGTTTTTAGCTTGTATAGATCAGAGCAGTATGGTCCCTTTTGAAAACTCTTGCTACCAAGTACTACACAAGCATGCACACACGGTATCTCATCTAATTGGAATGCATGGCAAGAACATATTTTTTTCTTAAGACAAATAATAAAATATTTATCCATGTCGTGGACTGTATAGACATACTCTGAGGCTGGTATAACCTAAAATTATTAATACAAGAATAATTTTTAAAAAATAATTGACAATTCAAATCATTCCAGTTTAGCAAATGTATTTTTTCTATAGTAGCATATGTATATTACAAGTATTAATATGTATATTTATGATATGCATATGTATTTTTATTACAACATATAAATTACTGCATATGTATAATATAAATACATATAGACATAAATAAACTGCATACGTATATTATAAATACATATAACTTTTAAAATATATAAAGTCAAATACATATAGCTATTAAAATACATACTTTAGAAAATAGCTATTTCGTATATACAAAAATGCAAAACGAATTCCAACAAACAGGAACATTTTTTTTGAATACTAGTTATCATCGGCTAAAATTTAAATTTATCGTATAATAATTGTATCTCAAATTTCAAATTAAATAACGACATAGATAACTTTAAATTTGAAAGAAATAATTTGCTCAGACCAGTTTTTTAAAACTGATAGAATTCAGATACAATCTCAAATTTCGGAATTCCATGACTGTTACGCAACTTTGTTGAAAGTTTTTCAGCAATTCTCCCGATATTTTTTTTATGAAATTTACAAACACAATCAAATTTGTTTATCTATACCTGTAATTGGAGTGTTGTATTTTCAATATTTTCTTCAAAATTTCAGAAGATCATCATTAATATTGGAAGCACTTTGTTTTTTGAATTAGCTTTGATTTGCTATTTATGAAAATCGTTGTTTGAATTTGAATTACGTCGATGTAAATTAACGGTTGAGGTAAAAATAAAATATTCATATAAGGTAAAGAAATCTGTAATACCCCAAAAAAATTTTCGTTGAAATTTTGTGCGTAAACGTATTGGGTTCTATCTTCTAGAATGAATTATAAATTTTTCATGCAAAATGTCTTAGATTATGACCCACCATTGCGTAGAGTATCGAATAATCTTTCCAACAATATGTGGATCATCCAAAACGAACACCCGAGCGATGAGTTATGAACATTTCGATCGAACCATGAATAGTAGTGAACAGTAAAACGTGCAGGAAAAAGTACTGAGGCCTGACATATTTTTTTCTCCAACTTTAAATGATCATAACTCCTTGTAAATAATAATCTGGGTGATATACTATATATCAACGGAAAGCTCTGCGAGTCCTCTTTCCAATGAAATTGGTTTCATCCAATTTGTCTATCGGAGCAAAAAGTTATGGTCGATCTACTTCAGCCTATCAAAAGTGAATTTTTGGGTCAACTTCAAATGATCATAACTCCTCGTACACAATGATCTGGGTGAGATACTATATATCAACAGAAAGATATGAGAGTCCTCTTTCTAATTAAATTAGTTTTATCCAATTTGGATATCGGAGTAAAACGTTGTGGTTGATCTACTTCAGACTATCAAAACAGTCCACCAAAGGACAGATTTGAGAATTTTTTGATTTTTAGGGGCGTTTTGGTCATTTACCCTCACCCAAAGTCCATCCAAACCCTATATTAAAGCCTATTAAAAGTATTATATATTATATTTCATCAAATTCCCTCAAAAAGAAAACTCTAAGCTCCTACATCCAACTTCAAGAACCTCCAAAGTTCACTATTAATTCTGCAAATTTATTCAAGATTCCAAGTTCCTAATTCAAGAACTCCAAGAACCATCATTCAAAGGCACGATTAACATCTCAAAAATGATTATCGATCTAAAGTTCATCATTCAAGATATGTGGAGTTTTTCAATAAGAACTCTCTTTCGTTCTTGTGCCCAAACGTAATTTTCTTTACAAAGGCATGATTTTCATTTGATTTTTACGAATTTGAAGCATGAACCCATATCTTATGATGATCATTATGAAATTGTGATGTTTATGATTTTGAAAGATGAATTTACATGTGTGGAGATATAAAGCATAAATCTTGAACGATATTTATCATGATTTTGATATTTGGGTCGTGAATCCCCATTGAAAACTGTGTTTTTTCTAGAAAGTGTATGTTATAAGCAGGTTGATGTTGAATATTTGAGATATTTTGAATGATTTGACCTTTTGGTCTAAATGGAGTTGTTTTGAACTGGAGTGTGAAAGAAATCTACAACGTGGTTGATTTTGATAGATGGGAAGCATGATGGCTCCCGATGTATAGTTATATATTACTGAAACTATTTTGTTATGGATTGTCTTTGAAATGACCTGAGCTAAGTCCGAGAGAAATCTTTAGCACCGAGTGGGAGGTAAAAGTGACCTTACTTCCCTAGAACTACGTGCCCCCGTAGGAGTGAGCCTGGGGCTGATTTATATAGTGATCACTAGTTTGTGTGGATTTGATATCTATAGTCCTACTCCGATGGCAAGGATAGGATGGCTCTCCCCAATGTGGGTTGTACGTTGGATTCCATGTAGCTCACATGGTTTATGTCGGTTGTAGGATCTCCCATTGTGTGTGTTTCCTTGTGTCTATGGTGAATGGTGAAGTGATTTGAAAGTGGAATTGTGAAAGTTATTCTTCGAAAGATTTAAATGATATTTACATTATGAGAATTGATATTCTTGATGAACTGAAGTGATTGACAAATTATATGATGACTCACATGTGTTATTGTACTTATTTCATCATCTCATGATTATGATGATTTTCTTTGGGCTATGTGAGTCTTTCATACATCCTGCATATTTCTTATGAATATTTATGATGATGATGTTTATAAAACTGCATACACCCCCATATACTCGGTTCCTTTCCATGGTACTGACCCACATCTTTGGATGTGGGCTGCATTTTCTCGGAATGTAGGTTCAGGTGCTCAGTTCCAGGTTCGACAGTGATTCTTTGGGCATGCTGTTCTATATCCTCTGTCGTGGTGAGTCCTCATGTTCCGAGGACGTGATGTCTAATGTTGGTTTCACGGAATTGTTTACATTTGATAACTAAGTATGAGTCGGTTGGGGCATGTCTCAATGGCTCGCTGGTTTTATTAATTTTCTTAGAGGCTTGTCAGACTAGTATAGATGTTGGGAGTTGAATAATAAGTGGTATTTTGTTATCTTTATGAAAATTTTTTATTCTTGGATGATGATTACTCTGTTTATATTTGAGGGTTATTTATGGAAACCCCGTTGATTTGTGTTGAACTAAATGAAAGTGGCTCAAAGGGTTAGCTTGGGGCTACTCATAGCCTCAAGCACCGTGTAACGCTTCGGGACCTATTTTCTAGGGCGTTACAAACTTGGTATCAGAGCCTAAGGTTTTAAGGTGTCCTAGGGAGTCTGACAAGCCGTGTTAAGTAGAGTCTTGATCGTCAGTGTGTAGCACGCCACATCTATGAGCAAGAGGCTACAAGACGTTTTAGGAAAAAGTGTGATTCTTTCTTTTAGAAGTCTATCGTGCTTAAAGTATCTCTCTTTGCTATTGATTCGTGTTCTTCTCTTTCAGAAATATGCCTCCACATCGAGCATGAAGAAATAATGATGGTCAGCAACCTCAACCCGCTGACTTATTGAATGAAAACGTGTCTCATGCTGAATTTCGAGCAGCCTTTCAGGCATTGGCCCAAGCTGTTACTGCAAATATTCAGGCCAACCCTGCCCTGGCTCCACAGCAGTAGGGAGGTGATTCAGCTGCTGCCAGGATTCGTGACTTCATGCGGATGAATCTGTCGAAATTCTATGGGTCCAAGTCTGATAAGGATCCACGGTTATTTTTAGAGGAGGTACGGAAGATTACTTAGGTGATGCATGTATCTGAGGAACATAGTGTGGAGTTGGCTGTGTATAGGTTGAAAGACCTTGATTATGACTGGGTTGTTGTTTAGAGAAAAGGTAGAGGTGAGGGAGCTGTCCCTACAACTTGGCAAGAGTTCCAGGATGCATTCCTGGATAAGTTTTTCCCTTTGGATATGAGGGAGGCGAAGGTAGAAGAGTTTATGAACCTGCGATAGGGCTCTATGACTGTTAGGGAGTACTGTCTAAAGTTCAATCAGTTGGCCAAGTATGCTCCTGATTTAGTGGCTGATAATCGGGCTAGTATGAGTAAGTTTGTGACTGAAGTGTCTAGTTTTGTAGTTAAGGAGTGTAGGTCTGCTATACTGAACAGTGAGATGAATCTTTCTAGGTTGATGAATCATACCCAACAGATTGAGGTAGACAAGATTAAGGAGAGAGATAGAATGAGAGGGAATAAGAGAGCTAGGTCCGAGCAACATAGACAGGGTCATACTAAATCGCAGGGAGGGAGTCGCCCTCAGTATCAGGATCGTTCGTCTATGCCAACACCGTCATCTGCTAGTGCTCCCATGCCTAGAGGTAGGCAGGAGCAAGGTAGCAGGTCATATGCATCCAGGTCCCAGTACAGTGCTGGCAGTAAGCCAAATCGTCCCCTATGTCCTAAGTATGGTAGGGCTCATTCCGGTGAGTATTGGGGTGAGAAGAAGGGTTGTTTTCGGTATGGTGACATGGGTCACAGAGTTAGAGATTGTCCACAGGATAGACAAGGGCATCGTGACTATCGCCCTTATACCCAGACTCAGACTGTTAGTGCTCCAGTTCTAGCGACTCGCCCAGCCCCAGCTCAGGGCGCCTCTTCTAGCAATGCTGGCAGGCAGCGCCAGAATAGATTCTATGCTTTACCATCCCACCAGGAATAGGAGGACTCTCCCGATGTTGTTACTGGTATGCTTCATATATTTCAGTTTGATGTGTGTGCTTTGTTGGATCCTGGATCCAATTTCTCATATGTTACACCTTTGATTGCTGTGAATTTTGATATGAGTCCTGAGATTATTCCTGAGCCTATCCTAGTTTCTACCCCAGTGGGTGATTCGATTGTTGCTCAGAAAGTGTATAAAAAGTGTCCTGTTACCATTTTTCATAGAGTCTTGTTGGCTGATCTGATTGAGTTAGACATGGTAGATTTTGATGTGATTCTGGGTATGGACTAGTTGTATTCTTCTTATGCCTCTATTGATTGTCGGACCCGAATGGTCAAGTTTCAGTTTCCGAGTGCATCCGTGTTTGAGTGGTCTGGGAATTCTGTATCACCCAAGAGTTATTTTATCTCTTACCTTAAAGCTAGAAAGCTTATTTCTAAGGGGTGTATTTACCATTTGGTTAGAGTCAAAGACACTAAGTATGAGACTCTAACTCTCCAGTCTGTTAACGTCGTCAATAAGTTTTCTGATGTCTTTTTGAATGATCTCCTAGGAATACCTCCTGATAGAGAGATAGAGTTTGGGATTGATCTTCTTCCCGATACTCAGCCCATTTCTATTCCTTCTTACCGTATGGCCCCTGCAGAACTTAAGGAGTTGAAATAGCAACTCAAAGATCTACTAGATAAGGGTTTCATAAGGCGCAGTGTTTCTCCTTGGGGTACTCCTGTGTTGTTTGTGAGAAAGAAAGATGGCTCTTTGCGTATGTGCATTGATTACCGCCAACTGAATAAAGTCACCATAAAAAATAAGTACCCCCTTCCGAGAATAGATGATTTGTTTGACCAATTGCAAGGTGCAAGTTATTTCTCAAAGATAGGCCTTTATTTCGGCTATCATCAACTCAAAGTTAGGGAGTGTGACATCCTGAAAACCACTTTCCAAACTCGTTATGGCCATTTTGAGTTTCTTGTTATGTCTTTCGGGTTAACTAATGCCCTAACAGCTTTCATGGACCTCATGAATTGAGTGTTCAGACCATATCTGGATATGTTTGTCATAGTGTTCATCGATGATATACTGGTGTACTCCCGTAGTGAGGATGAACATTCTGATCATCTCCGAACTATCTTGCAAACCCTTAAAGATCACAAGTTGTTTGCCAAGTTTAGTAAGTAAGAGTTTTGGCTAAGGTCAGTTTCTTTTCTAGGTCATATCATTTCTTTCGAGGGTATTAGAGTTGATCCCCAAAATACTGAAGCTGTTAGAAATTGGCCTAGACCTATTTCTTCGACTGATATCCGAAGTTTCTTGGGTTTAGATGGCTATTACCGCCGTTTTGTTGAGGTTTTCTCTTCTATAGAGTCTCCGATGACTCGGTTGACCCAAAAGAAAGTAAAGTTCTTATGGTCCGAATCTTGTGAGAAGAGCTTTCAGGAGTTGAAGACTCGACTCACTTCAGCCCTTCTTTTGACTTTGCCTGATGGTGTTGATGGTTTTGTGGTGTACTGTGATGCTTTGAGAGTTGGGTTGGGTTGTGTATTGATGCAGAAGGGTAAGGTGATAGCTTATGCTTCTAGACAGTTGAAACCCCATGAGAAAAATTACCCCACCCATGACCTTGAGTTGGCTGCTGTTGTGTTTGCTTTGAAAATCTGGAGACACTATTTGTATGGTGTTCATGTTGATGTTTTCACTGATCATAAGAGTCTGCAGTATGTGTTTACCCAGAGAAAATTGAATCTTAGGCAGAGACTAGGGTTAGAAAGCTTAAAGGACTATGATATGAGTGTGCTGTACCATCCGGGCAAGGCCAATGTTGTGGCGGATGCCCTAAGTAAAGTGTCCATGGGTAGTTTTTCGCATGTGGTAGAAGGTAAGAAAGAGTTGGCTCATGATTTACATCGTTTGGCTAGATTGGGGGTTAATTTGTTTGACTCTGCTGAAGGTAGTATAGGGGTTTAGAGTAGTTCTGAATCCTCCTTGGTTTCGGAAGTAAAGGAAAAGCAATACTTAGATGCTAGTTTGGTCAGATTGAAGGAGTCAATCAAGGACCAAAAAGTAGAGGTTTTCTCCCAAGGGGGAGATGGTGTGTTAAGATTGCGGGGTAGATTGTGTGTCCCGTATATTGATGATCTGAGACAGAGGATTATGGCTGAAGTGCACAGGGCGCGATATTCTATTTATCCTTGTGTGCCACCAAGATGTATCGAGACTTACGGGAAATCTATTGGTGGAGTGGCATGAAGAAAGATATAGCAGCATTTGTAGCTAAGTGTGCAACATGCCAACAGATTAAGGTTGAACACCAAAGACTTGGTGGTAATACAAGAGTTTAGTATTCCCACCTGGAAGTGAGAAGAGATAAATATGAACTTCGTGATTGGTTTACCTCCTTCCCGACGCCATCATGATTCCATTTAGGTTGTGGTTGATAGATTGACTAAGTCTGCTCATTTTTTGCCTGTTCATACTTCATATACTGCTGAGGATTATGCTAGATTGTATATTCGAGAGCTAGTCAGACCACATGGAGTTTCTTTGTCTATCATTTCGGATAGGGGTACTCAGTTCACTTCGCAATTTTGGAAAGCTTTTCAGAAGGGTCTTTGTACCCAAGTGCTTTTGAGTTCTGATTTTCATCCGCAGATCGATGGTCAGGCTGAGTGGACCATCCAAACCTTAGAGGATATGTTGAGAGCTTGTACACTTGACTTTAATGGAAATTGGGATGATCACTTACCGTTGATAGAGTTTGCTTACAATAACAGTTTCCACTCTAGTATTGACATGGCTCCATTTGAAGCCTTATATGGGAGGAAGTGTAGATCACCCATAGGTTGGTTCGAGATGGGTGAAGCGGCTGTGAGTGGTCCTGATTCGGTATTTGAGGCTATGGAAAAAGTTAAGTTGATTAGGGAAAGGTTGAAAATTGTACAGAGTCGTCAGAAGTCATATGCAGATGTTAGAAGGAGAGACCTTGAGTTTGAAGTTGGTGACCAAGTGTACCTGAAAATTTTACCCATGAGGGAGGTGAAGAGATTCGGAAAGAAGGGGAAGCTTAGTCCCCGTTATGTTGGTCCTTACAAAATTCTTAGCCGTGTTGGTAAGGTAGCTTATGAAGTTGAGTTGCCTTCCGAGTTGTCCTCTGTTCATCCAATATTCGATGTCTCCATGCTTAGAAAGCATATTAGTGATGCTATGGTAGTGGATTCCTCTGTGAGTGCTGACATTCAAGAAAATCTTTCTTTTGATAAGATTTCTATTGAGATTCTTGATTCCAGTGTCCGAAGACTAAGGAACAAAGAAGTTCCCTTGGTCAAGGTGTTATGGCGAAACCAATCTGTTGAGGGTGCAACTTGGGAAGCTGAGGCGGATATGCGATCCAAGTACCCTCACCTATTTTTTGCGAACTCCGATCAAGCCGAAGGTACCATTATTTCCTATCATGCACTTTTGATAAAAGTTGCAGCAGTTCAGCTGTCATTTATTATGTGTTCAGCTGTAGTTTCTGGAATTTATGCATTCTATGTTGCATTCGGAGTGAGAAACGATGTGGTTATGAGTCTAACGAATGGTTTCAGCTGTATGCTCTATTCCCTATCTAATCTTGGCATGTATAGCGTCATTCAAGGACGAATGTTTCCAAGGGGGGATGATGTAATACCTCGGGAAATTTCTCATTGAAATTTTGTGCGTAAACGTGTTGGGTTCTATCTTCTAGAATGAATTATAAATTTTTCATGTAGAATGTCTTAGATTATGACCCATCATTGGGTAGAGTATCTAATAAGATTTCCAACGATATGTGGATCATCCAAAACGGACACCCGAGCGACGAGTTATGAACATTTCGATCGAACCGTGAATAGTAGTGAACAGTAAAACGTGCAGGAAAAAGTACTGAGGCCTGACATATTTTTGCTCCACCTTTAAATGATCATAACTCCTTATACATAATGATCTGGGTGATCTCTGCGAGTCCTCTTTCCAATGAAATTGGTTTCATCCAATTTTTCTATCGGAGCAAAAAGTTATGATCGATCTACTTCAGCTTATCAAAAGTGAATTTTTGGGTCAACTTCAAATGATCATAATCCTCGTACACAATGATCTGGGTGAGATACCATATATCAACGGAAATATATGAGAGTCATCTTTCTAATGAAATTGGTTTTATCGAATTTAGATATCGAAGTAAAACGTTATGGTTGATCTATTTCAGACTATCAAAACAGTTCACCAAAGGACAGATTCGAGAATTTTTTTATTTTTAGGGGCGTTTTGGTCATTCCCCCACACCCAAAATCCGTCCAAACCCTATATTAAAGCCTATTAGAAGCATTATATGTTATATTTCATCAAATTCCCTCAAAAATAAAACTCTAAGCTCCTACATCCAACTTCAAGAACCTCCAAAGTTCACCATTAATTCTGCAAATTTATTCAAGATTCTAAGTTCCTAGTTCAAGAACTACAAGAACCATCATTCAAAGGCACGATTAACATCTCAAAAATGAGTATCGATCTAAAGTTCATCATTCAAGGTATGTGGGATTTTTCAACAAGAACTCTCTTTCGTTCTTGTGCCCAAAAGTAATTTTCTTTATAAAGGCATGATTTTTATTTGATTTTTACGAATTTGAAGCATGAACCCATATCTTATGATGATCATTATGAAATTGTGATGTTTATGATTTTGAAAGATGAATTTACATGTGTGGAGATATAAAGCATGAATCTTGAATGATATTTATCATGATTTTGATATTTGGGTCGTGAATCTCCATTGGAAATTGTGTTTTTTTTGAGAAAGTGTGTGTTATAAGCACGTTGATGTTGAATATTTGAGATATTTTGAATGATTTGACATTTTGGTCTTAATGGAGTTATTTTGAACTCGAGTGTGAAAGAAATCCACAACGTGGTTGATTTTGATAGATGGGAAGCATGATGGCTCCCGATATATATTTATATATTACTGAAATTATTTTGTTGTGGATTGTCTTTGAAATGATCTGAGCTAAGTCCGGGAGAAATCTTTAGCACCGAGTGGGAGGTATAAAGCGACCTTACTTCCCTCGAACTACGTGTCCCCGTAAGAGTGAGCCTAAGGCTGATTTGTATAGTGATTACTAGTTTGTGTGGATTTGATATCGATAGTCCTACTCCGATGGCAAGGATAAGACGGCTATCCCCAACGTGGTTGTACATTGGATTCCATGTAGCTCACATGGTTTATGTCAGTTATAGGATCTCCCAGTGTGTGTGTGTTTCCTTGTGTCTATGGTGAATGGTGAAGTGATTTGAAAGTGGAATTGTGAAAGTTATTCTTCGAAAGATTTAAATGATATTTACATTATGAGAATTGATATTCTTGATGAACTGAAGTGATTGACAAATTATATGATGACTCACATGTGTTATTGTACTTATTTCATCCTCTTATGATTATGATGATTTTTTTCGGGTTATGTGAGTCTTTCATACATCCTGCATATTTCTTATAAATATTTATGATGATGATGTTTATAAAACTGCATACACCCCCATATACTCGGTTCCTTTCCATGGTACTGACCCACATCTTTGGATGTGGGATGCATTTTCTCAGAATATAGGTTCAGGTGCTCAGTTCCAGGTTCGACAGTGATTCTTCGGGCACGCTGTTCTACATCTTCTGTCGTGGTGAGTCCTCATGTTCCGAGGACGTGATGTCTGATATTGGTTTCACGGAATTATTTACATTTGATAACTGAGTATGAGTCAGTTGGGGCATGTCTCAATGGCTCGCTGGTTTTATTGATTTTCTTAGAGGCTTGTCAGACTAGTATAGATGTTGGGAGTTGACTAATAAGTCGTATTTTGTTATCTTTCTGAAATTCTTTTATTCTTGGATGATGATTACTCTGTTGATATTTGAGGGTTATTTATGAAACCTCGTTGATTTGTGTTGAGCTGAATGAAAATGGCTCAAAGAGTTAGCTTGGGGCTACTCGTAGCCTCAAGCACCGTATGACGCTCCGGGACCCGTTTTTCGGGGCGTTACAGCCTCCCCTTTATCTTTTGAGAAAATTTCAGAAATAGCAACTGTAGAGCCTTAATTATTAACTTTTATAGCAACAGTTTTAAAATTATGAAAAATAGCAATATGTATTCTGTATTTTAGTAAAAGGTTGCTATATAAATACGTATACAAACAGGATATATGTTCCTTATTTAACTCTAATAGTTAGTGTTAAATTAGGAATGAAATTGTTCCTTAATTTATGCCACATTTAATTAAATAGATTTCTTTACCTTATATGACTCTTTTATTTTTACATCAACCGTTAATTTACATCAACATAATTCAAATTCAAACAACGATTTTCACAAACAACAAATCAAAGCTAGTTCAAAATAAAGTGCTTCCAACATTATTGATGATCTTCTTAAATTTTGAAGAAAATATTGAAAATACAACGCTCCAATTACAGGTATCGATAAACAAACTTGATTATGTTTGTGAATTTCATAAAAAAATATTGCGAGAATTGCTGAAAAACTTGCAACAAAGTTGTGTAACAGTCGTGGAATTCCAAAATTTGAGATTGTATATGAATTCTATCAGTTCTAAAAAAAATGGTCTGAGCGAATTATTCTTTCAAATTTAAAGTTATCCATGTCCTTATTTAATTTAAAATTTGAGATACAATTGTTATACGATAAATTTAAATTTTAGTCGATGATAACTAGTATTCAAAAAAATTGCTCCTGTTTGTTGGAATTCGTTTTGCATTTTAGTAGATACGAAATAGTTATTGTTTAAAATACGTATTTTAACAGCTATATGTATTTGACTTTATATATTTTAATAGCTATATGTATTTATAATATACGTATACAGTCTATTTATGTGTTCACTGTCTATTTCAAATGTTTCTAGTTATATGTATTTATATTATACATATGCAGTAATTTATATGTCGTAATGAAAATACATATGCATATCGTAAATATACATATTAAGACTTGTAATATACATATGCTACTTCAGAAAAAATACATTTGAAGAGTTGTATTTTCTTACGAAGATTTATTATAGCATCTATAACTGCTTCCGATTTGTATTTTCTTACGAAGTATTTTATACATTTGCTAAATATACATTTGAAGGAAGCAAATTGAAGAGTTGGTCAAAACCTTCAGCATTAATCATTATCCTGTGAGAATGCAGTACGATGGTGCCACAAATTTAACGGGTGATCTCGTGGTTAAGTCAGTCATGGAAAAATCTTTCGACGCCTTCAGTAAAATACTTTGAGAACAAAAATTGGATTCTTATTTCAGGAAAAGCTACTTTGGGCAATATCTTGATTTGTCGGAGGAAAACAATGATCGTTTCCAGATAAAAATGGTATATGATCTTCTCAAGTGCAGGTTTATATATGAAAACAAAGATAAGATGGATGAGGTATGGATAAATTACAGTAGCATGCCTATTTGTTTTGGTTGGAAAGAGTTTGCCATAGTTACTAGACTAAAATGTTATCCTCCTTCTCCTTCTCAAGTTATACCTACTCTGACCCAAAAAAAGCACCCTGCACATCTAAAAAAGGCAAAGGCAAGTCGAGTGATCGTGATGAATTGGTGTCCATTGTTGGTCCAAACTTCAAAAATAAAAACCTAATAGAAACATTGAAAGGTAAAGGACTTTCAAAGAAGCACAAGCAATCATTGTGTTTGGTTTAGTTTGTACATAATGTTCTTTGGGCGAGAGACGTTAACAACAACATAAGCCTCAATTTAATAAATCTCTCCGAGGATCTTGAGACATTTAATAGCTATCCTTGGGGTTATGAAAGCTTCAAAATGACTGTAGAATATTTGTTGACTCCGTTAACACCAAAAACAGTCAACTTATATAGCTTTCCATGGGCCTTCATGGTAAATATTTCTTTTATCATGATATGATTCATCATTTTTTTATTCAATAATGCTTTTGATTTATTGGCATTATGTTATAGGCTTGGGCATTTGAAGTCATTCCTTATTTGAGATAACAAGTGAACTACCAGTAAGAAGTTTCCTGTTCAAGAATTCTGAGATGGTTGTAGGCCAAAACCAATAAAAATGCAAAATTTCTTGATCTTTTCAATCCCCCCAAGGAAGCAGTAAGTCCAATTCTAATCAAGTTTTTGTTTTAATTAATGATTAAATGATTTCATCATCACTCTTAATATATATACCAATTTATTTTAGATTGTCCATCCGTGGCTTGTTCCGATCAACCGAGAGTTGAAGATGTCATTTTTTTTACTTTACGATCTGTGCAAACTTTATCAGACCCTAAGGTTGTTGATGGAATAAAAATGGAATTGTTTGGACCAACAACCATCACAAGAAAAACAATTTTGGAGGGTGGAGCTAATGATGCTCCTCTTACAGTTTTTGAATCAACAAGCCAGTATGATTATGATCATAATGGTTGTACAGATTTTTCTCCAAATTTTGCCACATCTAGCAAATGTTCTTCATGCAAATGTCAAGACTACAAGGCGGAACACGATGGAATGATTAATGCTATTAATGTACTAACTGTTTTTATAAAGAAAATGACATCTAAGAGGGGTATCATTTCATTAAAGAGGATTTCATATCCGGACACTCCACTAGAGATCAAGGCAGCTAAGATGAGAGGGAAAGACACTTCCAAGACATCATCAAGCATAAAAAAACAAGATTGCAACACCTTTGTCTTTGTCTTGCACCGATGTTCAGTGTGCAAGGGCCACAGGAGAGCAGCATGAGCTGACGAAGGTGAATGTACATCATCTATTCCAAAAAATAAACAGGCACATATCTGTTTCAACAGATGATACATCTGCTAAAAATTATCAAATAGATGCATACATCTGTTGCAACTGTTGTCTAACCTGTTATATCAGATTCGTTATTTATTTCAACAGATGAGTCTTATGTTACAACAGATGGGTCATCTATTTGAAATTATCGTACTGCTCTGATTTACCTGTTCGAATTTATCCCAACAGATAATCTATCTGATGCAATATAAGACTCATCTGTTGCAACAGATGGACAATCTGTTGTATATCTCTACTTAGCATTGACAATTCTGACTTTCTAGATGGATGTCACAGTAGAAGCTACTGCCAAAGAGCATAATATCACAGTTGATAATCCATCAATTGCTTCCAAAGAAGAAGAAAAAGTGAAACCTGTCAGTTTGGGAGAATGGAAGAATTATCCGTTTGAAGGGTTCAACATCTCGGACGAGGCTCCAAAAAAACTAACACAGTTGATCAACGTCTATTTAGAATAGATTGCCGATGGGTTGTTAAAGCATCATGCCGGCAGGTACCTAAATCAATTTTATAGATATTGGTTTATACAATCCTTGTTGTAAGAACCTGACATTAACACATATAAATCATCATGTGAAAAACAAAATGACAAGCGCTACAAAGTGAATGAATCGAGTCTTGGCTTTGATATGTTTGAGTTTGTTGTTGCACATCTCGGAATGAAGAATTGGTTCTATTTAAAGTCATAGCCCCATACTTACTGGAATGATGAGGTTTAAATGCCATACATAATACTATTAATTAATACTTTATTTAATTGCATCTGCATATTGATTTTTTCATTACATAATCCAAAATGTTTGATAATATGTGCAACACAGCGATGTTATTTTTTACTACCTTCGAAAGAAGGCCAAGTTGCAAACACAAGAATAATACAGACACACGACAGATAATTATTTGTACAAAGTTAACATCAATAATGCCTACGATAGGTATTGTCAACAACAACCAAAAGTTTCTCGAAATGAGAAATGCTTAATCAACATCATCAAAGGTTTTAACATTCCGGCTGGCTTACCTTGGCATTTGGTTGACGAAGTGTACATCCCAATCAATTATGGTGATGAATTCCATTGGGTGTTGGTTGTCGTCATTATAAAAGAGAGGCACATCCGAGTTTATAACTCGATGTCGCGAAGGAGACGTTCCGGGCCATCGTCTGAGATACAAAAGATGGCCAAAATATTGCCTACTTACCTTGATATGAGTGGATTTTTGGACCAAAAGGTTCGTACTGATTGGTCGACGATTGAAGTATACCGGGATAAAATGGCTAATCCATTTGATGTACAATATGTTGAAGGAATTGCTCAACAAACCATTGGTAGCCTGTAAGTTTAAGTGTCATGATTTAGTTTAATTGTACAAATTTTACAACGCTTGCATGAATTACAAGATATCGATTACCAGTTTTTTATAACACAGGGATTGCGGTCCTTTTGTTGCCGCCTACGTCGAGTATTTGACTAATGGATTACAAGTACCAAATGATGGACTTGATGCCGGATTACTCCGCAAAAGATATGCTACTCTTTTATGGAAATACGAAGAAGCAAAAGCTCAGAATCCGTACGCAACTAACGTTAAAGATCCATGATGACCAAAGCCAAATTTCGTAGCACCGGATGAAGAACAACTTGTCCCTATTGATTAGATCTTTATAGCTCAATGTAATAACCTATCCTCCTTGGTATAACATGTTGATTTATTTGTAGAGTATATCATTTGTACCTAGGGGTGGGTATTCAGTTTGTTCGGTTTGATTATGGAATATCGGTTTGGTTTTTTGATTTTCGGATTGACGAAAATGAAAATCATAATCAAACCAAAATTATTTCAGTTTGGTCCAATTTTTACAAATTCGGTTTGGTTATTTCGAATTTTTATTTCAGTTTTAAAGATTAAAGTAGTGAACATTTAAAATTGGTGATTTTTCTAGAAAATAATATTTTTTTCAAACCTAATTTTCATTCCTAAATATAATTAATTCAACATGCATTAAAATAACCATAAATATCGACCTCGCTGAGTCATCGTCATTGGCGTGACGGCAGTGGCCGCACTCGGCAGCGACTGCCGACGGCAGTGATGAACTGAGCAAATGACTGTCGTTGGCGATGTTGAAATTTCAAATGAATTGACAAACTGAGGATGGTTGAGCGCTGTTGCAGCCTTCACGTTAATGTTAGGGTCTAAAGCAAAGCAGTATATTAGAATTTAGGGTTACTAAATGATTATAATTTATATATTTATATGTTATATCAGATTATATTATATTTTTAGTATATTTACATATATATTAAATTATATATATTATAATATATTATTTATATAATTTTGGTTTTCCTGTTTATCCGAATTCTTTTTTTGTAAACCCAAAAACCAAATCGTTTAACCAAATTTCTAAACTTTAAAATCGAAACCGATCCGAAAAATCAAAAAATCAAACCAAAATTAAATTTTGGTTCGATTTTTCGGTTTAAACCAAAATATGCCCAGCCTTATTTGTACCCATAATGAATTTTTTTATATTTTATTTATTTGTTGAGTTATTTCATGTAATTTTCGAAGGCTTTGATTTATTTTATTCTGTCTATGAATATAATTTAATCCTTAGTTTTGAACATGTTAATTGAAATGGAGTACTAGATTCAAATATCACAACAGATAATATATCTGCTGCAACAGACGTCATATCTTATCAGACAGATTTAGATATATATTGCAACATGAGATACAACACGTAGGTCATCTGCTGGAAATTATATAACAGGTCTTCCTACTTTTTTTATTTGCTCCAACTGATTATCGATCAGTTGCAATAGATAGATTATATGTTGCAACAGATCGTATATCTATTGCGACAGACAGACTGAGAACATCTGCATAACGCAATAGATGACCAACCTTTTCCAACAGATAATCAATTTATCATAATAGGTACTATATCTGTTACGACAAATATAAAATCTGTTGCATTATAAAAATTCAACTTGGCCAGAAATAAAAATTATTGCCACTACATGTAAAGTGAATTAGCTTGAAATGAAAATTTGTTATCATGTTCGTCTCTATCTTTGTACATGTTTTTTTTATACACGGGCTCCAACCATTTAGTTAGTACCCCATATGGCCAGACCCATTGCATCTTTCCCAGAATGGTGTCGCACACACCGATCATTTGTGTGCCGGTCAGCAAACACTCGATGTATGTAAGCGAGTACGACCCGCACGCTGCACTGGTTGTATTTCTTGGGAGCTAGATGTTCTTATTTCAAACTTCAAAATCCTATGATTCCTTCGCCAAGACTTCAGCCGGCAAGTGATCTATCAGCTTACTCTGCGTCAACAACTTGGGCAACAACTTCAAGAGTGGCTGCATGTGGGTTAAAAATGTCTTCTCGCTGAAGACAGGTAAGTTGCAATCATAAACCTTAATATTTCCCTCGTATAGTAGTATCTCAACAGTGAGAAAATATGTGACATCCACGTTCATGACTGCAAACATTCTCTTTGCCTTGGTCCAGCTCTTTTCATGTGGATATGACCTCTTGCCTCTAATATATTTAATCGCTTCTTCATCCCATTAGAATGTAGAAACTAACTGATTAAATCCCAGGCCACCGGAATCAGCTATCTTACAGAGTTTAGCATACCTATCCTTAAAATTATTATAGAAATTAAGGTCCGTTATCCTATCAACAGCATCATAAGCATCCGGGTAATTTTAAAGAATAAAAAACATAGTGGAAAGAATTTGACGCAGAGATTTCTCTAAATCAATTCACAGATTACCCAGTCAACGGAACTTATGCAACAGATGTGTATTATGTTGCAATAGAATACCAAGTTGTTGCAACAGATTACACATCTGCTGCGTAGATTCTTCTTCATGAAGTAGATTGGAAGGTTAGGTTAGCAAAAGTAAACTTACCTTATCCTCATACCACACGCGTATATTTGCCATATTCGAGAAGTCTTTGGCGGCAAATGAATGCATGGTGTATTCTTTTTAAACTTTCATCTTGATGAATTCTTCCAGTTCCTTCTTCTTCTCCTTGCCAAGCACCGCGAATATGTCCACCTACTTTGGCGGCGCTTGAACTTCAACAACTCTTGGAGCGGGAGGAGTTACAATTTTTGCTGATTTCAGAATGGAGAAAATTTTTCTAATTTTTCTTTTCTTCTTCCTAACCTCCACTGTAGGAGTGCATGGCTCCTTCACCTCGTTAGATGGTATGACACCCCTCCTGGATTTTAACTCCTCGGCAGCTTCAACAATAGACTTTAGTTTTTTAAGGAGTTTATCCTCTATGTCCTTACACACTTTGTATTTTCAATGAGAACATGAGGGTGAGGAGGGATGAAAGGGACCACTGTAAGAGTGGGAGAGACCGGTGTAGGGGTGAGAGGAAGGACCTGTGCAAGGGATGTTTTCAAACATATTTATTTTTTGCTGAGCACCAACATGCTCATAATCACGACTGGTAGCAGCAACAGCAGCAGGATGGCTGCCGCCATCACAAACAACTCCACCGGCAACACCCCCAAAAGAAGTACCTGAATCTATTACAGTTTGAGGTTGGTTGTGAAAAGCTTCAAAATTAGGCTGACCTTGCCCAACTACTCTTCATATGAATGTTGATCCAGCCAATTCCTTCTTTATTAACTCCACCGTTGGGTCTTCTTTTGTATCAATAAGACCCAGAGTAAGGAAAAAAGTCATCCCCAGCTCATCAATAGTAGGCACTATCCAAGGATGCACAACCTATAAAAAATATAGGAGGAATTTAAATCATATAATAATAATTTACAGTCAGATGGGTTACATGGGGCTCGGGTTACATGGATGTTAACACAGCCAACTTATGCAACAGATGATCTAGCTACTGAAACAGCTGATCTGTATGTTGAAACAGATCGATAATATGTTGCATCAGATTACCCATCTGTTGCATAATTTGCAGTAGATGAGTAATCTGTTGAGTAAGGTTTAGAGAACCAGAGCAACAAATGGTTAATCTATTGCAAAATATGGATCGTTTGTCACAACAGATTAGCCATCTATTACACCAGTTGCAGCTGATGGGTAATCTATTGCAACAGATGAACCATCTGTCGCAATAAATGGAACATCTATTTTAATATCTTTATTTGAGGCAAATTATTTTAGTTCAAAGAAGATGTATTGCATCATCCTGAGGGTTGACGAGATCAGCCTCGTTATTATTTTTTCTGCTCGCTGCTGCAGCCAACCATCTAAGGATCCTTGGATGAGAAACCTTATTCGAGTAATCCTTGAAATGCTTTTGGAGGGGAGGAATGGCTTCACATTCCCAAGCCTAAAAATTGTAAACAGGAAGCAAGTAAATAAAAGTCAAAATTATATTCAATATAATTTAGTGAATGAGTAAAAATAGTGATCAATTTTACCATGAAAGCCTAAGAAAAGCCGTATAATATGGTCGTCTTTGGCTTTAGCTTTTTCAGTAAATATTTGACAGTTAAGTAGTAGCTGTCGTATCCCCAGGGATAATAGTTGAATTTTTCAAAATCATCAGCAAGCACCAACAAATCATATTCTATGACTTTACTGACATCTCTTGCCAATAAAACCGAATAGACAAACCAAACTAAGCATTATTTCTCCCTGTAGTGCTTTGGTATGTCTTTATTCTTGAGATCCGCCATCAAATCCTCCACTGTGTAGCTAGGTCCAACAATGCCCAACAACCCATATTTTTTTACCTTGTGTTTGTTGGACCCTTTGTGGGGTGTTTTCTTGATGAGAGGTTCTTTTGAACGATCGCATCTCAAGCCCATCACTATGGCAAACTCTTTCAATCCAAAACAAATCGGCATGCCACAGTAGTTGATCCAGACTTCATCCATCTTTTTTTTGCCCTTCTTCGGACCTCTATCATCCCCCACATACTTGATCCTGTGCTTGAGGAGGCCATATACTATGATCATTGGGAAACAGAGAGGGCGGTCCCCAGATAGCTTAAGAAAGTATGCAAAGCAGCTCTTCTTAAAAAGTCCATCTATGTTTTCCTTCTTCATAATACTCTTAAGTTCGTTAAAAGGTTTCCTCAACTGACATTTAAGCATAACATCACGAAATACTATATTAGGGTTACTCATCGGCATCGCAACTCAAAACTCGACGATACTAATAGTTTTGATAAAATTATGCTGGGATTTCAATGTTATTTCACGCTTCATTGGTGAGAAGGAGTTATGTCTTTCCTCAACTTCATTTTGCCCTGACTGAGATTGTTCTGGAAGTTTCTCCGAATCTATCTGTAGTCCAGCCTTTTTGTTGGATGGTCAGAAGTTGATCCACTTTCAGTTTCTTTTCTTTTGGGAGACATCTTTTAACTACAAATAATAGAAAAACAAAAAATACATTGCATTTGATGTCTGGATAATTTTAAAAAAAAGTGAGACAAATTTCAATAAATTATTCTATGCCACATAACAAAAAAAAAATACTCCAACGGACAACCCATCAGTTAGAAAAGATAGGGAACCCGAATCTGTTTAAAGACCTATTTAATATCTCCTAACATATATTCCACCGTTGCAACAGATGGACAAATTTCAATAAATTATTCTACACCACATTACAAAAAAAATACTCCAACAGATAACCCATCAGTTAGAACAGATGGGAAATTTGTTTGAAGACCTATTTAATATCTCCCAATAGATCTTCCACCCATAGCAACAGATGGACTACCACTACCATAACCAATGCCACTAAGACCACCACCAATACCAACACTAAGACCACCGACACCACTGCGAGAAAACACAAATACCTACACCACCAACAACAGTCGCCAACAACACCACAAACACCATCCAACAATACCACGTCAGTCAACAAAACACTGAGAGAAAAACTAGAGTTTTCTAGGGTGTTTCCTACTTTTTTAGCATCAAAACTCAAAATTATTAATCCATTCTCAAAGAAATACAACTAAAAGTCTTCTTTTTTATCATTAAATAAAAAACCCTATTTTTTAGAATAAATAACAAATGTAGAACTCTTATCGAACTCTGTTACCTGTGAAGACAGAAAATGACAGATACAAGCGGGAATAAAGTCAAAAAAAACAACTATATGTGGTCGTAAATGGGAAGAAAATCAACCTATTTTGAAGGGTTGAGCAATATGTTGAGTAGTTGTTATTTGTATTGTTAAGAGAGAGAGGAGACCCCAAGAGAGAGAAAGAGAGAGAGAGAAGAAAGAGAACTTTAGATTTGATATGAAAAGTTTTTCACGCAAATGGATGATTTGTATGGGTTGATTTGTAATTTTGGAAAAGAATAACAAGTTTTGATCCGAATTGATCTTATTTAATTTTAAAAAATTTAAAAGATATAGTTTTTAAAACATTGAGTTGATGAGAACTCATTTCAACTCAGAGTGATCGATCGACGACTCAGGTTGGAATAAATACAATACCAACATCTTGCAATTACAAAGACTCAATTGGATTTGTAGTAGACCTTGTGAGCTCACTCATTCATCCCTAGTTCTACCTAAATCAACTTAGATACTATCACTATCCTAACATTAAGTTGATGAGAACTCATTTTAACTCAGAGTGATCGATCGATGACTCGGGTCGGGATGAATGCAATACCAATGCCATGCCATTGTAAAGACTCGATTGGATTTGTAGTTGACCCTGTGAGCTCATTCATCCCTAGTTCCACCTAAATCAACTTAGGTACTATCACTATCCTAACATTAAGTTGATGAGAACTCATTTCAACTCAGAGTGATCTATCGATGACTCGGGTCGGGATGAACGTAATTCCAATGCCATGCAATTACAAAGACTCGATTAGATTTGTAGTTGACTCTGTGAACTCATTCGTTCATCCCTCGTTTCACATAAATTAACTTAGGTACTATAACTATACTAACATTGAGATGATGAGAATTCATTTCAACTCAGAGCGATCGATCGATTACTCCGGTCTGGATGAATGCAATACCAACACCATGCAATTGCAAAGACTCAATTGGATTTGTAGTTAACCCTGTGAGCTAATTCATTCATCCCTAGTTACACCTAAATCAACTTAGGTACTATCACTATCCTAACATTGAGTTTATGAAAACTCATTTCAACTCAGAGTGATCGATCAACGACTCGGGTTGGGATGAACACAATACCAATGCCATACAATTGTAAAGACTCGATGAATTTGTAGTTGACCCTGTGAGCTTATTCATTCATCCCTAGTTCCATCTAAATCAACTTAGGTACTATCACTACTCTAATATTGAGTTGATGAGAACTCATTTTAACTCAAAGTGATCGATCTACGACTCGTGTCGGGATGAACGCAATACTAATGCTATGTAATTGCAAAGACTCAATTGGATTTCTAGTTAACCATGTGAGCTCATTCATTCATCCCTAGTTCTACCTAAATCAACTTAGGTACTATCACCATTCTAAAATTGAGTTGATGAGAACTAATTTTAACTCAGAGTAATCGATCGATGACTCAGGTCGGGATAAATGCAATACTAATGTCATGCAATTGCAAAGACTTAATTGGATTTGTAGTTCACCCTGCGAGCTAATTCATTCATCTCTAGTTCCACCTAAATCAACTTAGGTACTATCACTATCCTAATATTGAGTTGATGAGAACTCATTTCAACTCAAAGTGATCGATCAATGACTCGTGTCGAGATAAACGCAATACCAATGCCATGTAATTGCAAAGACTCTATTGGATTTGTAGTTGACCCTGTGAGCTCATTCATTCATCCCTAGTTCCACCTAAATCAACTTAGGTACTATAACTATCCTAAAATTGAGTTGATGAGAACTCATTTCAACTCAGAGTGATCGATCGATGACTCGAGTTGGGATGAACGCAATACCAATGCCATGCAATTATAAAGACTCAATTGGATTTGTAGTTGACCCTGTGAGATCATTCATCCCTAGTTCTACCTAAATCAACTTAGGTACTATCACTATCCTAACATTGAGTTGATGAGAACTTATTTCAACTCAGAGTGATCGATCGATGACTCGGGTCGAGATGAACGCAATACCAATACCATGCAATTGCAATGACTCGATTGGATTTGTAGTTAACCCTGTGAGCTCATTTATTCATCCCTAGTTCCACCTAAATCAACTTAGGTACTATCACTATCCTAATATTGAGTTGATGTGAACTCATTTTAACTCAAAGTGATCGATCGACGACTCGTGTCGGGATGAACACAATACCAACGCTATGTAATTGCAATGACTTGATTGGATTTATTGTTGACACTATGAGCTCATTCATTCATCCCTAGTTCCACCTAAATCATCTCAGGTACTATCACTATCCTAACATTGAGTTGATGAGAACTTATTTCAACTAAGAGTGATCGATCGATTACTCTGGTTGGGATGAATGCAATACCAACACCATGCAATTGCAAAGACTCGATTGGATTTGTAGTTAACCCTGTGAGATAATTCATTCATCCTTAATTCTACCTAAATCAACTTAGGTACTATCATTATCCTAACATTGAGTTGATGAGAACTCATTTCAACTTAGAGTGATCGATCGATGATTCGGGTCGGGATGAACGCAATACCAATGCCATACAATTGGAAAGACTCGATTAGATTTATAGTTGACCCTGTGAGTTCATTCATTCATCCCTAGTTCCACCTAAATTAATTGCAATAAAATTTGTTGTAACAAACGATTGAGCTGTTAAAAATTTTCAAACAGATATTTATATCAGTTGCAACAAATGACATAACTAATTTAATTATCAAATAGATATTTGGATCTGTTGTGACAGATGACTGAGCTGTTGGACATTTTCAAATAGATATTTATATTTGTTGTAATAGATGACATATCTGATTTAATTATCAAATAGATATTTGCATCTGTTGTGACAGATGATTGAGCTGTTGGAAATTTTCAAAAAAATATTTATATCTATTGTAACAGATGACATATCTGATTTAATTAATTATCAAATGAACATTTTCATATGTTGTCACAGATGACTGAGCTGTTGGAATTCTTAAACAGATATTGATATCTGTTGTAATAGATGACTGAGCTGTTCAGATTTCTAAACAGATATTTATATATATTGCAACAGATGACATATTTGTTTGAAAATCTTTTTTTCTGTTTTAATTTTAAAGCAAGCTTCTGTCCGAGTAGATAATATAAAGTAGTACTTACTACTAAAGGCGGTAAAAAATATTTCTTGGATATCTCAAAAGTGAGTTCATTGAGCAGTCTTGTCTTGTCTTTTCAATGTCACTAGTCTTAGTCTTCCTCGTGCCCTTCAAATTATTAATGAAATTAATAAATATTAATTAATGAATATTAAAAATTCACACGTCTACGTACACAATACATCTATAGAAATTATCTTATCTCTCTTTCTTCAGCTGTAATTTATTTTATTCAACTCTCATCTTTTTCTTTCTCTCCTCTTTAGTGTTATCACAACCTTTTTTCTCTCTTTTATATTCTCTTCTCATAAAGATCCTTTCGGATCTAAACCGATCCATATCTTTCCTCGACTGAAATTATTATTTTGATCCCATTTTTGACATTAAGGTATGGTTCATTACTTCTCTTTCATTCTCGTCTTCTTCTTTGCAAGTCATTTACATCTGTCTTTTTATTTAATTACTATTTACCCATATCATATTTATTAAAAAAAATTGAAGGAACTTTTAAGTGTTGAATAAACAAATCAAGAATTTTTATTATAATATGTGAAAAAAGTCATCTGTTGGGAGAAGTGTAAAAGCCTTATTGGCAGTATTATTTTTTTTGTATGTATTTTGTTTGTTTCTTTATTATTGATGCAGTTATTGATGTTGGTGGTGGGGTTGACATTTTTTGAACTTCTGGTGTGGTGTTATTGATAGTTCTAGAACAAAGGATGTTGCTTCTTTGTTGTTGATGATGTTGTTGGAACAAATATTGTTGTTTCTTTATTGTTGATGCTTTTTATTTATAGTTTATGTTGTTATTGATGTTGCAATAGATGGAGAAACTGTTTAAACAAATCAAACCACTAAAAAGATTGGTTTGATATATTTCATCAGACTCCACATCTGTTGGAACAGACTCCACATCTATAGCAATAAACTCTACATCTTTTGCAATAAGCTCCACATCTGTTACAACAGACTTTACATTTGTTACAACAGATGGATAATGTTCGTTCTGTGACAACAATTTTTTTCCACTTCTTTGTAGATATAAGGAACTGACAGTAGATTAACTTTTGTCGGACCATTACAAAAGGCTACAGTAAAGATGGGTTTGGAGGAATAAGTTGCATGCAGATGGAACCACTTCGTACGTGGGAGGTATGTATTATTGATAATGTTATTGTGGCAACACACATAGAGTGCACTGATTTTGTGAATGTTGTTTTAACTGATTAGTCATAGATCATTCAAACAAGATATCTGCAATTTTATAGTTAAGTTTGGTATGTCCAAACTGATAAGGCTGGGGGACCATGAATATGGTTTTAATACCCTGTTAAGATTTAATGTAGATTGTTACTCATGTTTATTTGTCAAGCATTGTGAAGGGATCTAGTTTTGGTGTCATTCTAAAGAGATTCAATAGCGATTGGACTAACTTTTAGGGTGCATTGGACCCTTAGAGGGCCTTCGAAGCTTAGAACTGCATCTAACAAGAATGAAAAAGTAATATAGTTATTGCCCTAGCCAAAATATATATGGTTGGGTTACTTGCTCGGGGTGATGATTATATGCCAGAAGGTGCGGTAGGAGAATGCCTTCGAGGGAATATGGGTAATTGATGGAATACTATATCATCTGAGAGCTAATTGAAAAAGAGAAATAGGGTAGAAAGTAACTTCTAGAGAATCTGGTCTATGGAATTATCTTAAAGGATGCGAAATCTGAATCAAATGCAAATATGAAAGTGTATCCGATAATGTAATTTTGTTTGTTGTCTCTCTGAAAGAAAAATAATGCAGATGGACACTTTGTTAGGGAGCTGTGTAGTCGGGATTATCACCTAGATATAAAATAGGAGAAGACCAACAAAGCAGCCTCACGGGCATCGAGGGTTGAAATGATGTACAACAAGTCTAGAAAACTTACGCCAATACAACTACAGTTAAAATAAGGAATCTAACCGAAGGCGGCAATTTTTAAATTTTAAATTTTATCCCATGCCTTTTTGTTTGTGTTTCCGATCAGGTCCACTGTCGTTGACCTAATCGAAACCACAAATGAGATTGAAAGGCAAATTGAGTATCATCGCTTCCTTGGCAATATAGTTATAATTGATTGTGTTTTCTTGCCTTAGTATGCTTTCAACATTCCTTGGAGAAGATCATATGCTTGCTGTAGATGCTAATGTGATAAGTTCATAGGTGGTGGAGAAGTTGAAACTTACATGCATCAAACACAATGATTTCAGTGAACTTAAGGTGACTAAGCAATGCATGGTTTCTTTTTCCATTGGAAGGTACTCTGATAATGTTCTTTGTGATGTAATTCCAATGCAAGATTGTCATATCAATCTTGGGCATCCCTAGCAGTTTGATAGGAATGCAATTTATGATAGAGGGAAGAATGGAGTTTATTTTGAGCTAAACAAAAGAAAATATAAACTTGTACCTTTAACTCCATCCCAAGTTTATGAAGATCAGAACGTGTGAAAGAAAAAATGAAAGATTTTGAGAGAGAAAATAATGGAAGGATAAAGGGAGTACATGTTGACATTCAAAGAGACAAAAAGGAAAAGGTTTTATTGTGTGGAGAGAATAAGCTGTCAATTGAGGTCAAGAGAAAAGAAAAGAGAGATAATTACGAGAATAAAAAGGAGAGGGATGGTTGTGAGGTAGAGAGCGAAAAACAAAAGAGTTTGAATAAGGTTATTTCTTATTCTAACTTAAATATTCCTACTTCTTCTTCTAGTTATTTTGACTCTTTTGCAGATACTCATGGGAATATTTGCATTAAAAAATCATCATTGAATAAACTTATTCCTAAGGTGGTCCAAACTAAATATCCCATTGAGCAAGCGCATGTTGATGAGAAGTATAAAGGTAAAGAGAATTGTTTTGGATCTTTCCAAGATAAGACTCATGACAAAAAGATCAAAAATACAGTTGTGAATCTAACACTCATGCAAAAGGAATGAGGCGTTGTTATTTTTCCATATAAGACCAAATACGGTATGTATGATTAGTTTATTCACATTCTTGGGATTGCTAGAACACCTAAGGTCTTTTTTGAAGTGATGAACTACACTCTTAATTCTTACGTTGATGTGAATAAGTACTTAGGAAAACATCTGAGAAGTGTAATTAAGGATGCTTGGCTATATCATAAAAGTGTTCAATTTGATGCATATTCTATAGAGGTTATGTCGTCTTTGGCAAGCCCATTAGAGTACTTTATTGATAGAGTTAAATTGGAGAAGCACATATCATCTCCGATGTTATCCATACATGAATTTTGTTGTGCTCATACAAATAAGAGAATTTTCTATTGGGATGACGATGTCCACATGCTTTATAAAGGTGATTTTATACATGCAAGGATTAATTAGGTTAAGTGGACACATGGTCACTATCTTGTTTTGTTCCTACCATTGCTGTTTTCAAGTAATGGATACTGTTTACTATTGTATGTCGTCTTGATTATGCGAGATTCAAATTCGAGGATGAATTGTTTTCAAGAAGAGGGGAATAATAGCATCCAGGCTGGTCCACTTGCATTAAGATTAACGGGATTTAATGAAATCAAGAAGATGCTTATGATGGAAGAAGAGCCCAAGAACGAGTCCAAGAACTATGGAGAAGAATGGGCAAAGTGCTACACATATTTCATGATTCAAGTCCAAGCCTAAAAGGAAGAAGATTGAGCCCATATGGGTTGTGAGTAAATTTGGAAACTTTTCCTTATTTTCTTAGGAGAGAATTTTTGGTATTATTTTTATATGCTTTCTTAGTCCTGGTAGGATTTTATTTATTATTTCCATAATAGTAGATCCTAATCCCATGCTATTTAGGATAACTTTTTCCTAGTCCTGGTTAGATTTGATAAAGGTAGATCCCAATCCCATGCTATTTGGGATAGTTTTTTTCCCTATATATAGGGATGAATTTTGTTATATTCAAGGAGACAATATTATTATTAATTGAGAGTTTCTCTTATTTACACCTTTATGTGTGGCTACTTGTGATTTATCTTGTAACCCTATAAGAACGATTCTTTAGGAGGTAAGATTAATTCTTAATTTGATATCTTTGGTTTCTATTAAAGTTAATTAAAGAAGGTGATTAGTCTTATACTAATTGTTGTCTTTAGTTTCTTTGAAATAAGAGTCTAGATCACTTTTGATCTAAGTTCTTGAATTGACTCTATCAGTATCATAATTAATCTTAATCCATTAATTTTGAATACTAATATTAATTAGATTTCTTAGAACTTAATCTCAAAATTGGGGATTTTATTCTCCAATTTTGCCTATCTTTAATTTCTTGCCTTTAATCTTAGTATTTTCGCTTCCGCATTATTTTCTTTTTTATTAACGTAACCCGATTCTTATCAAATTCTTCAAAAGATATCTGTTGATATCTTCTAAAGAATTGCTCCCTAGAAAGCATGTCTGGCGACGGTGCAGACTTTTGCATAGCAGATATCTTGTCATCTATATTGGAGAAGAATGATCAGCAGAAAGGCTGACAGATTGAGCTTGTTTGATTTGTGCACTAAATTAATCATATTTTTTTGATAGGGTAATGAGCTCAGAGTTACGTAACGTTTAATAGACGTAACGTTTAATAGGCTTGGTAGAGTCGGTTTAGATCACATGCTATGTAACTCCTTGCTTATTAATTTAGCAAATTGGTTGAGCAAGATGCATTGAGCAACGCTCGATAAAAGTGTGTTGTTCAACTGTTGGAATCATATCTTCAACGTGCATCAACATATTTTGACCTAAAACAAATACAGCGACCCTCCATGTATTCTCTAAGGCTTCTGAAGAAAGTGTTCTGAAGGGCACGCCATAACTTTGAAGGTGGTGTCCCTGATCGAGCTCACAAGAGATGAGGAACTCCTTACCAACTTCAAAGATGGCAACGACCAGCTTGAATACAGAATCAACAAGTTGTGGGCAAGCTTGAAAATTATCGGGATTCACATACTACAACAAGCATATGATCTTCTCCAAGGAATGTTGAAAGCATGCTAAGGCAAGAAAACACAATCAATTATAACTATATTGCTAAGGAAGCAATGATACTCAATTTGCCTTTCAATCTCGTTTGTAGTTCCGATCAGGTCAACGGCAGTGGACCTGATCGAAAACACAAACAAAAAGGCATAGGATGAAATTTAAAATTCAGAAATTGTCGCCTTCACTTAGATTCTTTATTTTAACTGCAGTTGTTGTTGGCGTAAGTTTTTTAGACTTGTTGTACGTCATTTCAACCCTCGATGCCCGTGAGGCTGCTTTGTTGGTCTTCTCCTATTTTCTATCTAAGTGATAGTCCTGACCACGCAACTCCCTAACAAAGTGTCCATCTGCATTATTTTTCTTTCAGAGAGACAAAAGACAAAATTACATTATCAGATACACTTTCATATTTGCACTTGATTCAGATTTCGCATCTTTTAAGATAATACCATCGGCCAGATTCGTTAGAAGTTACTTTATACCCTATGTCTCTTCTTCAATTAGCTTTTAGATGATATAGTCTTTCATCAACGACCCATTTTCCCTCGAAGGCATTCTTCTACCGCACCTTCTGGTATATAATCATCACCTCGAGCGAGAAACCCAACCATACAAATTTGGGCCAGGGAAATTTCTATTGGTTTTCCGTTCTTGTTTGATGTAGTGCGAGACTTTGAAGGTGTTCTCAGAGTTCAATGCATACTTAATGTGAAGTCCAATCGCTATTGCTTCTCTTCAATGACGATAAATATTGATCCCTTCCCAAAACTTGACACACATAAACACGAGCAACAACCGTCAGTAATTTGTAACAGGGTATCTACACTATCTTCATGAGGTCCTCAGCCTTATCAATTTCAAACCCATCAAACTTAATGGTACAATGCAGGATCTTAATTGAATAATCAGTGCCTAATTAGTTAAAAACTGCATTCACAAAAATAATGTACTTTGTGTGTGTTGTTCTGGTGACCTTATCAGTAATACATACTTAACTCCCACACATATGATAGTGGATCCATCTGCACGCACCTTATTCTTCTTAGCCCATCTCTGGCTTAAATTGAATAAACAAATGACCAGCTAGTTGCAACAGATGCCACATCTGTTTATATTGTCAAACAATTAGAGACATCCGTTACGATAGATGATCATATGACGTATATGTTGCAGAAATCAAACAGATATATACATCTGTTGCAAAAGATTGCCAGTATGTTGTAAGTTATCTAACAAAAATAATATATTTTGCAACAGATTACCCATCTATTAGATTTATTTTAAAACACTTTTCTTTTCTTTTCGAGATACAATAATTTATAAATAGGTCCCTCCTTACAAATATGGATGATTCAGATTCGTACAAGAATATTCATATCGAGTCCTTGAGTGAACTTTAAAGGCAGTTTGATGAACTCCAGAGAGATTTGCTGACTTCAGACCAAGACTGAGGAGCAAGGCTGTCAGATGAAAAATGTCTGATTGAAAATAATAATAATAGTAGTAATAATAATTAGGTAATGTTTTTTATTTTAGCGTATGTATTTTCCTTCTTTTGTATATCGGATTTACCCAAGGAATTCAAAAATCTATGTTTCATTTGGTGGTCGACTTTGAATTTTCAATTCTTATTTAGTATTTAATAATCATTCTATTTATTCCTTGTTCTCAACATGTCGACGGTTGGTGGTAGGAATTGAGCAATTTGTGTCAACAGGGGTTAATCTGATGCGACAGATCGATCATATGTTGCACTAGACGATTATTAATAAAAAAGGGTTATTGTTGTTATTGAGAGGGTGAAAAAGACATGACTTTTTGATTAATTAATATAAAAAATATTTCGTAAATAAATAATAAGGAAATAAATGATACACACAATTTATAACCGTAAAAGAACGGTTATTTAATTTTAATAACTGATCGTGACTTTTCATCATTTTTGTTTTTGAATTTGTTTTTTAAAATTATTTATTATATGATAAAAAAAAGTCTCAATATTGGATTAATTAACTTATACGATGATTGTTAAGAAAAATAAGGTGAAGGTAGGTCGTGATTTTTTATCTAAAACAAAAATACATACATTCAGCAGTGTTGCTGATGCATCAAATTCTCCATCTATTGCAACTGATGTATCAGCTGTTAGAAGAAATGAAAAAAAATATTAATATAGAACATATATTTGTTGCTATAGATGGTATATCTATTGCAACTGATGGTTTATCAGATTCAACAGATATACAATGTGTTGTCAGAAAATAAAAATGGTTATTATTTTATTAAAGAATTTGAAAAGGTGTTTTTTTTAATTTATAAAATAGAAAAGTCAGCAAATTTGAATTAATGATATGATAATAGTTTTTTTTTTAAAAAAGTAGATTATATATTGCAACAAATATATTATTTGATGCAACAGATTCACTATTGTTGCAACAGATGATATATCTGTTGTCACAGATGATTTATCTGATGCAACCGATATAGAATCTGTTGTCACAACTCAATAAAAATGGTTTTTGGAAAGAACTAATTAATAATAATAATAAAAAAAGTTATGACTTATCACAATATTTCTTAATTTAATTAAGTCATTACTTTTCACAATAATAAAAAATGTAATTAATAAATGGAGGTGAACAGTTAGATTATATGTTGCAACAAATAGGTTATCTGATGCAACATATTTTATATTTGTTGCAACAGATGATATATCTGTTGGCACAGATGTGTTATCTGATGCAACAAATATAAAATCTATTGCCACAACTCAATAAAAATGGTTCTTAAAAAGAACTAATTAATAATAATAATCTGAAAAGTCATGACTTATCACAATATTTATTTTTTTAATTTAATAAAAAATGTAATTAATGAATGGAGGTGAACAGTCGCGCCTTTTTGTCTCATTCAAATTCAATCCTCTATAAATAGGTCCCTCCTTACTCAATCGTTCATTCAACTACACTCTATTTATTTATTGGATCTCGTCTTTCATATTACACTTTAGAAGATTATGGCTGACCTAGTGTGGGACGTTGCTTTTCTGCAAGACGCCGTGAATGAGCTTCGAAATCAAGTTCGTGGCCTGCAAGAATGCTCCGCGAGATACACAGGCTGAGGAGGGCCTTGCTACTTCCGGCTGAATATTGGCCGGCTGGCAATGATGATGATGATGATGATGATAATAATAATAATAATAATAATAATAATAATTAGATTATTATTTTTCTTTTCGTTTATTATATGTATTTTTATTTGTTTTTGTTTAATAAAAAAATTATGTTTGATCTTTGATATTTTAATCCATATTTAATTTTCATTCTGTCTATTATGTTCTCAACAAACATGTCGACAATTCGACGTAAAAAATAATAATTTAAAATCCAGTAGCAATAGCAAGATTTATCTGTTGGGTTTGTGGCATGGGCTGATGTGTTGTTCAAAATAAATTACTCATGTTGCAATAGATAAGAAGTCTGATGCAACAGATAAATAGTCTGTTTCAATAGATGACTAGTTTGTTGCTTGGCTCTGACGTTTTAATTCGTACTCCCTCCGTCTCAAATTATCCGTCCCAAATCGAGATGGTACTTTGATTAAGAAAAATCATTAATAATATGTCTAGTTTATCATAACCCATTGATCAGTTGGTGGAACAGTAGATGTGTTTGAAATAACCATTGTTTGAAATTCAATCAAAATTTCATAAGAGAAGAAAGCTTTTAACGTCGGTCGGCGTATAGTCCCCCTATTAAATGATGTTTCCATTTTAATTTGAAGAAAGAGTGATTAATGCAAAGGGTAAAACATGGATTTTTTAAAAATCTTTTCTTGTTTAATGAAAAAGACAAGTAAAATGAGAAATCGAATTAGGAAATTTGGGACGGGTAATTGGACGTAAGGAATAATTTTGAATCTAGTAGCGATAGCAAAAGTTGAAATATATTGGTTATCTATTGGGTTTGTGGCAGGGGATGATTTGTGTTGTTCCAAATAGATTAATCATTCATTGCAATAGATAATTAGTCTGGTGCAACAGATAAACATTCTGATGCAATAAATAATACGTCTGATGCAACAGATAAATCTTCTGATGCAACAGATAAACAGTCTGATGCAATAAATAAATCTTCTAATGCAACAGATTACTCATCTGATGCACCAGATGATTGATTTGTTTAAATTGTGGGCACTTATGTTGGATTCATGATCGGGGTTCTATCCATTATTGGAAAAACAGAAGTGTACCCAGATGACAAATACGAATAAAAATCATAATTTTACTTATCAAAGTCACCTATGAAGTAATGCCAAAGTGAAAAGTGATGTAGTAAATAAAATTTGACTTAAGAAATTGGACATATAGCAGCAGTGGCACTGTCCCACCACCACCACCACCAACAAATGATCAACAAAAATAAGATGAAGATGATAATGAAGTAGAAAATGATGATAATGAAGCAGAAAATGATGAATAAAGTAGCAAAAATAATGAACAATAAAAATTGCTAAGAGAGAGAAAACAACAATGGATAAGAAGAGAGAGAAAGACGTTTTCCCCTCTGTTTCCTGTTATTTTAGGTAAACATTGGGATCAAAGTGTAAATTTAATAACTTATGGGTTATTATCAAACTTTTTCAACTTTCTTAATCCATAATAAAGTAATTGTCACCTCCAACTAATAATTAAGATTTGTGTCACCTACACCTCATTTTAAAACTCTTTTGTCACCTGTGGCCCAAAGCCCCAAGTCAGTTGATCTATGATGCTTACCAATACTTGTTGATGTGTTGAGGCTACCTGTACTCTTTTTTCATTGAGTGCATTACATCTTCCAGCAGAAGACACACGTCCTTCACTCTAGCCAGTGTCCAGACGTGATTTAGAGAGTGAACACTATGTTTGGGCGGCCTTCAAACTTTCTATGATGTTATATCCTTTGATTTAAAACTAAGGCAGTTTTCTTTTTTATTATGTTGGACATTTCTATTTATTTTAGACTTAGTTGTTTTCTTTAGATGTTCTTGTACGGTGACTTCAAGTCTTGAAAATTGTAATAAATAGAGATTTTCGCACTCTATCCGTTTTTATAGGCGAAAGTATTATTGACTAAAATGTTATTGAATGACTCATTTTCTTTTAACTTGATAAAAGCATGAGCTGATATTATTACGGAAGTGAGAATAACACCTGACTTAGTAAAAGTGATAGTAGTATAGTTCTCATGCCATAGATTAGGGCGAATGCCAATCATGACTGGTTGGGTCATGACAATAGCACTCGGTAAGTAAACACAATGGATTTACGTAGCGGTCCTTTAACCGCTACAACAGGACCATCGTAGTGGACAACACATCGTTGTAGTAGTCATCAGGCAATTTTTAACACCTGGTTCTACGTTTTTATATTATTTTCTCTCAAAAATCTAAATTTTCATCCTAAATCTTGAGTGAGGTGATAATTTCATTTAATCCATAGAATCACTAGAATCAAGTATTAGGAAGAAATTCATGGGTTAAGCCCTAAAAATAAAGAGTTGATTAGAATTTTTTATGGGTAGTCTTAAAATCAATTGTAAATGGTTCTACGTTGTTAGACTTTACTTCCTAACATAGAACCTTTTCTTGTTAATGTGAATTAGAAACCCTTTTTTGTTAATGTGAATTATAGGAAGTTTAATTAATGGGTGAAAAAATTTGAATTGGTGTTTTATGCTATGAACTAGGGTAAAATCAATGGGTTTTGATTTCTAAATGCCTAGAGATGGTGAGTAAAATATTAATCACTCCTTGTTTGTTATTTTTAGACCGTGAACGATTCAAAATTGCATAAAGGTTAAGACTTTAATGGATTAGTGCGTTCGGGCTTATGTTTGATGTATGTTATGATTTATATTATAGTTTTAGACTTAATTTGGGTTCCATCCCTATTTGTTATTTGAATGTTTATGAATTGACGTTTGGATATACTTGTGATTTTATGAGTTGGTGGATATTAGTTGTATATATGAATTGATGAATCTAAGTTTGACTAAATGTCTATATAAAGTGTGTACTTGCATATTTGATGCACTGTATTATATTTTGGCTCACAATTACTTTTTATATTCATATATTGTGATATTCAAAGGGTCGGATACTATGCCGATACATGTTACTTGTATATTGATATTCGAAGGATCGAATACCATATCTGTATACATGACGAAAATAATCCCCTATAGGTCATAATTATTGGGCATACAAGTCCCATTAGTATGTGTATACACATTAAGAAGAGGTTGTGATGGTTGTGATATATAGTTATATACTCAAGCTCATTAGATTGTGTATTTGCATTTTGTAATGTGTTGCATTAAAATCAATGTGACATAAGTTTACTCTCATGACTCTTGAGAAGGCTAGGTGGTAAATTATTTGCTGTGTTTAATTTGTGGTATTTACAAGAGTCATAGACCCCTCGTTTGTTGTTGAACTCATGTGGTGGTTTTGTTGAGGTTTTTGGTTCACTAAGTGATTATCTGTGGATTGGTAACTGTCGATTGAAATTACTTGTTATGTGATGATTGCTAATGTTATTCATATTTGATTTATATTTAAGTGTGGGTTTGAGTTAAGCCAGTCAATAATGCTTATCAGTACATAACGTTTGTATTGATATTACCTATGCTCTTCTTTTGTTGAGTGAAAATGGTGTTCCACAGAAAGGAGACCTCAGATATAGTGTATGACCAACAACTTTTGATCCAAGGATGAGTATTTACCTTCAGGCAGCCTTTGGATCATCTCATTAGATCATGTCCATTCTTTTGGAAAATGATAGTCTTGTTTTATATATTTTTGGGATATTAATCTTAGACTTCAATATTTGTCAAAATATTCTTGTACAATGACTTTTACGTCATTGAGATATAGTAATAGATAATTATTTTCCGTACTTTGTATTTTTTCAGTTGTTTTATTTGGATTTATTATTTTACTAGTTAAGAAAATTTTATTATTGCTTAAAAATGGCTAAGTGTTTAGATTAAGTTGGGGTCAGATGGTTCTCCTACTGGAGAGTTAGTGTGGGTGCCGCTCACAATCATTTGGATCGTGACACATATCCTATTCAATTGGTCAATAAGACAATCCTTTGATCCACATGAATAGTCGAATCATTAAGCGAAAATATAAAGATATTGAAAGAAAGTCTCAAGTCAAACTTTTATAAGTAGATATAATAAGTATAGAAGTAACAAAATATACCTAAGAGGCAAAGACCTAGCTTTATCAGTACAACAGCTTACTAAAGAAAATACAATGTTTAATACATCAAACTATCTAAGATATCAAAAACATGAAAAATAAAACACAAATGAAGCTAGCTAATGCTCTTGACATAGGATCTTACCATATGTGCGAATCAAGAACAATCTCAAACAATCAGAATCAATGAGGACTACTAGTACCAGGATTTGCATCAAACTATACAGTAAGAGTGGTATAAGTACAAAAAATTCAAGTTGACTGAGTAAGGTTTATCATAGTGAAGTTCGATGAAAAATTTTATGGCCTCATAACGTATCATTCCATTCATCCATGAGTCATAAAAGTGATTAAACTAGCCTAATTGTATAAAATTTATAGATCACATTGGCCTATTGTTGATCATTGGCCTATTGTTGATCATAGTTTGATGACTACACTATTTGAGAAATGAAAACTTAATACTCATACATTTCATTTTAAGACGAGTGAGGCGATGATCAACTTGTCGGACGTGTAGGTGTTGATGAGTTACTCATGAATGCGATACTTGGTATGAGTCATAAAGGACTGTAATGAATTGATAGAATATTTGTTAAAGATTATTAGTTTTACTCCACGTCCTCAGGGCTTCAATCATAGTAACTTCACGTTCTCTGTAACTAATGTATAAACGCTATTTCGGTCACAATTGCCGAACTTGGTTACACGTGATATGATCGACAGAAAGACTAGATATATATTTTTTGTTACGATCTAAATGGCCATGAGTGGCACCCAACTAACCTCCTGGTGGAAGAATTATTTTACTCGAGCCATTATATAATACTTAACCATTTTTAAGACAAGATAACCAATTAAACCAACTTAAAAAAAAATTGATACCTGAAATGCACCAACTCTAAAAAGTCCGGAATAGACCTTCAGAATTCATCTAGAAACCTACAAACACAAATAAACTATGCCATTAAAGTAAAATCGACATTTCAAACTCAATAGAATCATCGAATTTTGAAATGGAGGTCGTTATCAATAGACGTATACCAAAATCAAATATGTCTTAATTTTTCAACTTTGCAGTTAACTCCTTGAAATTCATCCGAACACCTCGGTAGCCAAACCAAAAGGTCCTACTAATCTAAAAATGGCATTCTGAAGCTCATAGAACTGACAAAATTATCATACTATCTCTAAATCTTTGAACGTTGATCAAATTCAATCATTCTAACTTCAAAGCCTTTCAGAAAAAATCTCATTATACTCAACCTACAATGTCGAAAATTATGCCACCCACTTTTCAAAATCATAAGTACCATAAAGCAACTCTGAGGAGGGGTAAAACGGTCGGAGCACACCAAAGGTCAGAAATTCAAAATGCAATGCTTTTTTACTTTCTCTTTTTTCATTTCTTTCTTCTCTTTTAGTTATTAGATTCATAAATTCAAAAACCTGAAAAATTAGAATATGATATCCGATTTTTTACTTTCTTCACATTGATAACTACTATTTTTTCTTTTCAAAGAGGAAGTTGAGTTAAATAGAATTGATATAATTTGATGCAACAATCCTCATAGTTGCTTTTTATTTTTACACATTTTGATCATTTTATCCTTTTTTATAGTTACCTTATGGTATCTGTGGTCTGTAGAGATGGACAACATGAATTCCAAGGTGGTTGGCTGAGTTATATGCGAGTTTTCATTTTGAAAGACTGAAAAGTTGATGTGGTTGATTAAAGTCAGTATTCGTTGAAGAGGAGTTTGAAATAGAATTCCAACAACTTCATCAGGTTTGAAAGGTGATTTTTGAGTGAGTTATACTATTATTTTGGGTCCCGAAACACTTGGATGAGTTTTGAAAGATTTTTTGAGTTTTGAAAGTTAGAAACTTATTAGAGTTGACCAAAGTCGATATTCAATGTTAGAAAGGTCATTTCTCAGATTTCATTGGTTCCATTAAGTTCAGAAGGTAATTTTTGGCATAGTTGAAAGTTTTGTTCAGTTCTCAAGGCTTATAGGGCCATTTCCCCCCTTGGTTGTGTGGTTGTTATTTTAGCTGTTGTAATTTGCGTAGACTTATGTATGAAGATAGTGTAGAAAAAAAATAAGAGAAAGAAAAAAACTTAGAGAATTTTTTTTTTATCGGTTAAATTGAAAATCAAACTATTAAGAACCAAAAACTGATTATTCAAAAACTGATGCCGAATATCTTATTGATTTGATTATGGGTTTAGCATATTTACAAATCGAAAGTCAATAAACTCAACCCATAATACACAAAATCGAATTGAACCGGCCAATATACACCCCTAATTAGGATTTTATGTTTTAAGCTTATTTGTAAACACATTTTTTGATATGTTATTAGGTCCAATCCTTCATTAAATTATTATTTTTATTTAAAATGAGAAAATAAGTAGGCGTTTGGCTATGAAAAACCCCTTGTAAAAAGAAATTCACTTTGTTTTAAATGTTTAAAGTTGGAGTTGAAATTATAGTTGTGTTTGATCATAGTTTTTGTTGTTAATGTTTAGAATTAAAATGTATATTTTTAGAAAAGATACACAATATAATTTGAACATGAAATATAATTGAAATGGTTTATTCTTTGAAAATAAAAAATTTAGGATTTTTTTTATAAAATTAAATGAAAAAGTTAAAATAAGATTTTAGTTATTTCCCAAATTTTCAAATACAATTTACGTTGTATATAGAATTTTGACGCCCAATTTTTTTTTTTCTAAATAAAGAAAAGTAATTTTCCAATTGAAAACTTTTGTATCAGCCAAATTTTCTGGCTTCTTTCTCGTCATCTCAACTCCAACACAGCGACCCCAGCAATCAGCAAGCTCCTGGTCCTTTGAGGTGAGATTTCTACTTTTTAATTTTTGATAACCGTTGTGTTCGGACCAGCTTGCTTGCACCTCCGCTAATTCTAGCGGGTGAGATTTCCTCAATATTGTCTTATGTTCATCCAGTTAGCATATTTTGGCGAACGGAGTGGTTCACTACTCTAGGACCTTCTTGACAAATGACAACTATGCCAAAAATTTATATTTGGACATGGGTCATGATTTGGTAATCACTAGGTGCCTCAAAACACTACCTAACGCATTCCTGGATGATGCTATTCTTTGCAAATGGCTTGTTGTTGGTGTGATCAATATGCACGTTAGCTGTTCGATGAAATTCCTCTGTCACGTAAAGTCTCTATGGATTGGCTGCTTTGATGGGATTCATGTAGGTGTTAGACGAAAGGTTTATTCCATGGTTTGGTAGTGTTCCCTATGTCTCTACTGAACTGACGTGCAGTAGTAGCCATTTGATCATGTATGAGTGAAGTGAAGGAACCCATTTTCTATGCTGCAAACTAGGTTCAATATTCTAATTTAGGGGCTGATGAGGAGGTGCGTAGTCGTTCATTACTCTGTCTAGTTCGGGGGAGAAGAGGAACTGAAGGATTTAAGGAAGTGACGTATGAGTCAAATAGAAAATGCCTTTGTTTTTTTGCTTTTTTTTTTTTTTTTATAAGTAAATAAAGAGTGCTTTTCAATTTCTATACATATGGATGTAAAGTGGACACTTCTTTTAAGTTGGCAATAGGTCACATACGGAACGAAATAGTAGGCATCTTCTCATTTTTGCTCCTCCCTTGTATTTATTTTTGTGAATCAAATGTTTTGCAGATTATCCTTGTCTTTTGTGAACTGTGCATACTAGCTAATCATCCGATACAAATTAGTTTTTTCTGAATTGGTTCCTAGTCATTTAAAGATTCTACATTTGGCATTTTAATGAGTAATGACCGCTGTAAATGAATGAATCTAGGACATGATGAGCTGTCTTGCTAAGGAAGGTTGTTTGAATGATTTTGAGAAGTAGAAAGGAGGAGGGATCGAGTGTCGAAGAGGTAGAAATTCGAGCAGAGGAAAGAGGATGGAAGGTTGATGTAGTAACATTTTTCTTAGGATCCAGTACTGAGCCTGTTGGCAACTCTAATTTTGTATTATCTTTCGAATTTATATAGTTTTCAACGTACAGGAATACGTCATTAGAATGGTCCACCTAGTTTCGAATTGTTAGATTCAGTTAAAGACAATGGAAGTATTTGGCATGAAAGTTTTTTTTTCAATTAAAAGGTAGACGGCAAGCATAATGATATTTGCATTTAGGAAGGAACATGTTTGCGGATTTTATCACATTCTTTATTCATCCCCAACTGTTTACTCTTGTTGTGGATCAAATCTTTTCTGCTGGTCGTATGAGTAGAAATGATCTATTCTATCTTTATATAAATGACACAGTTGCTTAAGTTCGAATGGTAAATCTATGGGAGAACAGTGATTCAATTTCGTTTGCTGCTTGCAGAGTTTTAGGATGACTCTATACAATGAGCAGTTGACTCCATGTCTTCTAGTAATATGTAGAATTGTGAACAGGAAAATTCTCCCACTTGGGGGAAAGACAGAAAAATGGGTTACAGAACGGCATTCTGAGAATATTCTCCATCCTTCTGAAAAATGGAATCCTAAATTGTTTTCGTTCTCCGAATGCTAAAACCACACCTCAGTTTATATATTTTCTTAATTTTTCTGTTTATTGAAGACTTTGGCTATGAGTTATGACTTACTATGGGTCCTTATCTAACCAGTAAGCTTGTACAGCTATAATATTTGTCTATTGAACTCATCCTTCGAAGACTTCTGTATGCAGGTGGACTGATTCTTGGTCAGCTCTTGTATCACATTAATATTTGACGCTTCAAAGTTCTGAAACTTGAACATATTGGATGCTTACGTTTGATACTTGACTTATGGATGACCATACTGAACAGCCTCTTCCACCTGGGGTTCTTTCTACAACACATTCTTCACCACTTGTGCCAACTTTGAATCCTGCTGGACATTTGCCCCAGTCCTTTCAGAAAACTGCTAATTCTCATTACCGTGCTGGCAACAGCGATGGAACGCTTTTCCCTGTGGTCGCTTCTGATCAACCTTGCTCTGAATCTTTTCGTACCTCTGAACACGGGTCTTCTGAGGCTATATTTAATACTTCACCATCCATTTTGGAATCTGTTAATGGATTGAAGTTGCAGCCACAAAGTATTAATGATCTTGAGAGTGCTGCTCAGAATGCTGTTTTGCATGAACAGGTCTGTTGTACCCTTTCGATAGGTGCTTTATTTATTTCTTCACTTATTGATCTAAATTATTTGTTTGACTGCACAGGAACTTTCTGCACAAAAAGTAATACAAAGTCAGAGGTCTGTTTTATTTGGATTTTATTTTTAGCTTTATCAAGCTGAAACTATACAAGAGGAATGTTTTTACGACAATTTCACCTTTCAAATCCAGAGAAGCAAGGGATGCAAGTGGACCTAAGGATAATTCAGATATTTTCTCTGGTCGTCATGACCCAAATGCTATAAAGGTGTTTTGAGTCTCGTTGGACTCTTTGTTACCTTTCTTGTGATGTCTCTCATGGTAGCACATTTTCTAGTTGGCCTTACTAAATCTGTCTGCTAACCGCAATTTATAGGAGCATTTACTCCAAATGACGGCAGAGCATCGTATACAAATGGCCTTAAAGCGTGGAAAGTCAACACAGCCTGAGCAAGGTTGGTAACTTACTGCAATTTGTATGGAACACTTGATATTCTTGTAATGATGTTGTTAGAATATAAGTAGAAATAAGAATAGTATACAAAATCCTAATTTTGAAAGGATTGTATTGTAGTGTCTATAAATAGGGTGTCAATGTAATTATGTAGACAACAATTCAATAATATTTTTCTCTTATATTCTCACATGGTATCAGAGCGTTGGTGAGAAATTTTAGAAAAGAAAACTCAGTTACCGTGCTTCAATTCCGGTGACTGATTTGTGTCCTTTTTTATTTTGTGGGTTGTGTGAAAAATACAACACACCAAGCGGATCGAGAAGATAAGGCGACAAAAATCCGACCAAAACAGCCGAAAAAATATCATCCATGTACCTACACGCGCCTGTCGGAGTTTTGAAATTCCGGCGAGATCTGGTCACGCGCCGGCGCGTGAGCCTATTTCCGGTCGATTTTCTGAGTTGTTTTTTTTGTTGGGTCCGCCGATCCATTCCGCTCCGACCAATTACTTTTTTTTTCGATTCCGGCAATATTTGAAGATTTCGACTGCCTGAACCCTAATTCCGGCGACATCAGTTTTTTTTTCGGGGATTTTTCAGAAATTCAAATCTGGTTCTTGGGATTTTCAAGTCAAATTCCCAAGATGTCTTTTAGGCATGATATTTTTGGCTCCAAAAATATTGAAATTGGAAGTTCAAGTCCTATGATTAAATTTGAGTCCTTAATGAGAAGATCAGAAAATCAAACGTCACAGTCCATGAAGAATCGACGAGGGGTAGGTCGATTTGGAAGATCTCGTCCTAGGTATAGTTATTGTAAAAGGCTTGGACATACTCGTGGCGTGTGTTATTCTCGACCTAAGTGTAGTTATCGTAATAGGCTTGGACATACTCGTGGAATATGCTATTCTTTGCATGGTCGCCAAACTAAAAATGCCCATGTTGCTCAGTCTAACACCACAGGTGATCAATGGGTGTATTTATCTGACAAGGAATATAATGAGTATCTTCAGTATCGAGCAAATAAGCATATATCTCTACCAATAGCCTCAACTGCACGATCTCCTACCTTTGGATCATGGGTTGTGGGCTCAGGTGCTTCTGATCATATTTCTGGTGACAAATCACTTTTGTCTGATATTGTTTATTCACAATCTCTTCCTGCTATTACTTTAGCCAATGGAATCCGAACAGAGCCAAAAGGAGTTGGACAAGCCAAACCCCTATCTTCTGTCACTCTAGACTCTGTTCTTTATATCCCTGGTTGTCCTTTTTATCTTGCATCTGTTAGTCGTTTGACACGTGCCTTCATTGTAGTATAACTTTTTTTTATGATTCTTTTCTAATGCAGGACCGCAAAACGGGACAGACGATTGGCATAGGACATGAATCACAAGGCCTTTACCATCTTCCTCTTCAAATTCCTTCATAGCATGCTCCATTACAGACCCTCCCGACCTTATTCACAAACGTTTGGGACATCCGAGTCTATCCAAGCTACAAAAGTTGCTGCCTAGTTTGTCTAGTTTATCCACATTAGATTGTGAGTCGTGTCAACTTGGGAAACACACCCGTGCTACATTTTCACGTAGTATTGAGAGTCGTTCAAAGTCTATTTTCTCATTAGTTCATTCTGATATTTGGGGTCCTAGTAGAGTCAATTCACCCTTAGGATTTCGTTACTTTGTTACTTTCATTGATGATTTCTCGAGATGTACTTGGGTTTGCTTGATGAAAAATCGTTCCGAGTTATTTTCTATATTCAAAAGTTTTTGTGCTGAAATACAAAACCAATTTGGTGTTTCTATTCGTGCTTTTCGTAGTGATAATGCCTTAGAATACTTGTCCTCCCAGTTTTAGGAGTTCTTGACTGATCAAGGAATCATTCACCAGACATCATGCCCATACACCCCTCAGTAGAACGGTATAGCAGGAAGGAAAAATAGGCATCTCATTGAAACTGCTCACACTTTTCTCATTGAATCCCATGTTCCGCTGCGTTTTTGGGGCGATGTAGTCCTCGCATCTTGTTATCTCATTAACAGAATGCCATCATCTTCGATCCAGAATCAGGTTCCTCAGTTCATACTATTTCCTCAGTCACATCTCTATTTTTCCCACCTCGTGTTTTTGGGAGCATGTGTTTTGTTCACATGTTGGATTCACATGTTGGATGGCTTGGTGAAGAAAAGAATGCATTATTCCCCTAATGTTTATTACTTCATTCCAGTGTATGATTAGGTACTTCCAGCAGATGGTACTGAGTTGCACATTTTCTTGGACAGGCTTATGTTTTTTCCTTCTTTCCTGATAAGTCATCAAAATTATGTTGTCATTTATGTTTTGAGGTTACAGTGTACTTTAACTGTCCTTAAATTAGAAGATTGGTTTATGCCTCAAGAAAACCAGATTACCAAGTGTCGATACACACGATGATTATTCATCCACATCATACTGGCTGCAATGGTAATGAAGATATAAATTTTTTGTTCATGGTGTTTTTCCTTGTTCCGTGTTCCGTGTTCCATGTTTATTACGAATATGTGTGCTTTCCTCCGCTGTATATTCCTGCATTCCTGCTTTACTCTGTTTTATATTCCTTATGGGTGCCGTATCTATGTTATGTCATCTGCTTCTGTGCTGTACTATGTGTTTGTGTGATATCTCGTGACTTGAGCCGGGGGTCTTTCGGAAACAGCCTTTCTACTTCATCAGAGGTAGAGGTATGGACTGCGTACATCTTACCCCTCCCAGACCCCACTAAGTGGGAATACACTGGGTTTGTTGTTGTTGTTGTTGTTGTTGTTGTGTTTTGTTCATAACTTAGCCCCAGAAAAAGATAAATTAGCCTCTCATTCTCTCAAATGTGTCTTCCTTGGTTACTCTCGAGTTCAAAAAGGATATTGATGCCATTCACCTGATTTGGGCCGCTACCTTATGTCCACCGATGTCACATTCTTTGAATCTCAACCTTACTATAAATCTTCTGCTTATCTTGATATCTCTGAGGTTTTACCCATACCTCCAGTCTTACCCACACCAATCTTTGAAGAATCTACGGTTACTTCTCCATCTCCAGCTACAGTGCCACTACTTTTGACTTATCACCGCCGCCCGCGTCCAGCATTAGTCTTAGGTGATTCAAGTCATGCGCCTGACGCTTCCCCTGCTGCGGACCTGCCTCCTCCTATTCAATCAATTGCATTTCAAAAAGGTATAAAATCCACTCGTAATGCTAACCCACATTATACTTTCTTGAGTTAGTCATCGCCCTATTATGATTATGCTTTTGTATCATCTTTGTCCTCTATTTCCATTCCTAAGTCTACAGGTGAAGCACTTTCCCATTCGAGATGGAAACAGACTATGACTGATGAAATGTCTGCTTTACATATGAGTGGTACTTGGGAGTTTGTTTCCCTTCCTGCAGGTAAATCTACGGTTGGTTGCCGTTGGATTTATACAGTCAAAGTTGGTCCAGATGGTCAGGTTGATCGGCTGAAGGCTCGCCTTGTTGCCAAAGGGTATGCACAGATATTTGGGCTTGATTATAGTTACACTTTCTCTCCCGTGGCTAAAATATCATCTGTCCGTCTTTTTCTCTGTATGGCTGGCGTTCTTCATTGGCCTCTTTATCAGTTAGACATTAAGAATGCTTTTCTGCATGGTGATCTTGAGGAAGAAGTCTATATGGAGCAACCACCTGGTTTTGTTGCTCAGGGGAGTCTGGTAGCCTTGTATGTCGATTGCGTAAGTCACTCTATGGTTTGAAACAATCCCCCGAGCCTGGTTCAAAAATTTAGCACCGTGATTCAGAAGTTTGGCATGATTCGTAGTGGAGCTGATCATTCAGTGTTATCGCCATTTTGAACCAAATTTCTGTATTTATCTGGTTGTTTATGTTGACGATATTGTTATCACCGGCAATGATCAAAAGGGTATCACTAACTTGAAGCAACATCTCTTTCAACATTTCCAGACTAAAGACCTCGGCAGACTGAAATGCTTTTTAGTTATTGAGATTAGGTATTGTTATTTCTCAACGCAAGTATGCTTTAGACATTCTTGAGGAGACAGGAATGATGGGATGTCGACCCATTGACACTTCTATAGATCCAAACGCTAAACTTCTGTCAGGATAGGATGAGCCACTTAGTGATCCTGGAAGGTATAGGTGGTTGATTGGAAAGTTGAATTATCTCACAGTGACTAGACCTGACATCTCTTTTTCCGTGAGTGTTGTAAGTCAGTTTATGACTTCCTCCTGTTATAGTCATTGGGATGCAGTTGTTTGTATTTTGCGCTATATTAAGTCATCTCCAGGTAAAGGACTACTCTTTGAGGATCGAGGTCATGAGCGTATCATTGGATATACCGATGCTGATTGGGCAGGATCACCCTCTGATAGACGTTCTACATTCGGATATTGTGTTTTAGTAGGTGGTAATTTGGTGTCCTGGAAAAGTAAGAAACAAAGTGTGGTTGCTTGATCTAGCGTCGAAGCAGAATATCGAACAATGGCTGCAGTAACCTGTGAGTTGGTTTGGATCAAACAAATGCTGGGAGAACTAAAATTTGGAGAAACCGATAAGATGAAACTTGTATGTGATAATCAAGCAGCTGTTCATATTGCATCTAATCCAGTGTTCCATGAGAGGACCAAGCACATAGAGATTGATAGTCACTTTGTCAGAGAAAAGATACTCTCGGGAGATATTGTTACAAAATTTATGAAGTCAAGTGATCAACTTGCAGATATCTTCACCAAGTCCCTCACCAGTCCTCGTATTAATTACATTTGTAACAAGCTAGGTACATATGATTTGTATGCACCAGCTTGAGGGGGAGTGTTAGAATATGAGTTGAAAGAGGAATAGTATATAAAATCCTACTTCGAAAAGGATTGTATTGTAATGTCTATAAATAGGGTGTCAATGTAATTATGTAGACAACAATTCAATAATATTTTTCTCTTATATTCTCACAGATGTCACAAATCAAAACATGCAATAAATGTATTCGAAACTTTTTTTTTCCACTTTTAATATTTTCCTAGATCATGACACAACTAAATTACATGTTGCCAATGGTTATTGATAGAAGGAATGCCGTTTGAATTTTTCTAGTAGTGCATTGAAAAAGTCCTTTTTTTTCCTCAAAAACATAGATTGCATATGTTTACTCGCGACCTATGAAACCACGGGAAGTCAACAAGATAAATGTGTTAATGCCTATTTTCTTTATCTGGACGATCGACATTCTTTTGATTTCTTATTATGTTCTAACTTTTGGTTGATTTTGTTGGGGAAGAACTCATAATGGCAAGAGAGGTACCTTTAAGCTCAACATTATCTGTATTACTCGTCAACCTTGAGGTATATTATGGCCTTTTGACCTAGAAAGATGAGTTAACTTCATCTCTTGCTCCTTAGCTCTCAACCAACTAGTTCTGTTGAATACCTATCAAACCCATTAATTGAATATTAAGTATTAGCGTCAGTACAAGCATCAAAACATTAGTTGAAAAATTGTTTCACATTGGATGAATATCATGTGTACATGTGTTTGACACCTATTAATCGGTGTCTCTTGATGAAAATGATGGTTGTGATGGACATGTGTCAAGACCCAAAAATAGGACCATGACTGGCCCTAAGAAGGTTAGAACTCCAAGCAAACCTCGTCAGTATTCTACATAAAATCGGGCAGAGTTTTCCTTGTTTTTGGGCCTATCAAAATTTTTTCTTGTCTCAATTCAACACACAACAAGTAATATCACCCAAAACCATGCACCAATATCATCAACCCATTCGCTACAAATAACAATATGAAATTCACCTCCAGAATATGAGACGAAGTCAAATGCTCCATGAGTACATAAAAACGAAAGAATACTCAAACTCTAAAGAAGTGACTATGGAGCAACTCTAAGAGTTTTCAAGGAAAAGAACATAACAAATAAATAAATTGCTGCCCACGCGAACAAGTGCAAGTGCAAGGCTCACCAGGAATATGCCAACTTGAATGCTCTAGCTAACGAATCCTCACCGTCACCTACGTTCTCTGAAAAACAATAGCGAGTGAGACGCTAGCTCAATGAGTAATAACACTTAACTACAATCGTCTTAATAAGGACAAGCCATAAAACATCATGAAATAAATGCCCTTTCATTAAACAGTAACGATAAGCAGTATCATTTGTTTCGTGTAAGCAAGATAAACTAATTGACCAGTAATAAACTCAATAAGCATTGTATCATATCAAATAATACATATTTGGGAGGTTTCCAAGAATGAATCATGTAATCTTGAATAATCACGGACCCCTCCTAAAGGAGTCAAATAATTATATCAATAGGTCTCTACTTGAGAGAGGTCAGTAACTGTATGCTAGTTTTACCTTCCCACTAGCAAAGGCTGTAACAGTAATTTATAAATACAAGGTGCACCAAGTCTAATGAATCCGCCGTTAGCTATGGAATTCAAATCAAGGTTTACTCCCATTTATACTTTCTTTGTAAATAGTAGGTACTCGTATGAAAGCATTTTCAAAATAGTATAGGGCATTTAAGTTCATATCAAAACATATTGCATAATAAACTTGAATGAAACACATGTCAAAATATTTATTTCTCAAGTAAATGAAGAACTTCCATAACATCAGTAATCATATCTCAAGTAATGCTAAACATGTCTTATAACAGTAGTAACATCTCAAATGACCATTTCAGTATCATATCAAGTAAAAGACTTGCCTCATGTGCAATTTCAAAGCATTCAACAACTCCTGTTTCATCAAAATCAATTATAAAATATGCCTGTTAAGAAACACAAATTTTGGTAAGATTATTATTCACAGTACACTTGTCATAGTACCAAATTTGTTCACCTCGAACAATTCGTATGACCTCCTTCGATCGAATTTATAATCACATCAATCAATCTTGTGTTAATTTCCTTATTTAGGATAATTCATAATTGATTCAAAATATCCATCCCTGAGGTTTCATGTTTGGCTAAAAATCCGAAAAATTATAATTGCCAAGCTATGAGTAATGTAACTGGCGCATAATCGATTGGCAAATTTATAGAGCAGATAGTCAGCCTATCAGAACTACGCCTTATCGCCTAACTACTAGTCTTTGGTAAGTAATTTTTCAATATCCGGTGTCAATTTCCCAATTAAGACCCATGTTTAGGCTACATAAAAAACTTACCTCGAGTTCAATAGCAAAACTCCGATGAATTTCTTTTTTCGGAGTGTATGTTGCCCTTGATTTCGCCCCTCGTCTCAATTTCTCTTCCTCTCTAAATTGATTTTTTTCTTTGTTGAGTTTTGGTTGCAGAACCCGTAAGCTCTCAAACTCGTTTTTTATTTTTTTTATTTTTGCTCGCCCAAACCCCTTTTGTTTAACACATCAGATGTAATGCCCTTAGTTTTTGGGATATGGCCCACCAGCTTTTTTTCTTTTTTTTTAAAACTTATGCATCCTTTAAATAAAGGGTATTACAACATGGTTCCGTTTGATTGACATATAATCGAATTGGGAACAGGTACCCATCCTAGATCGTAATGTGTGACCTATCACAGTGAAAGTTTCTTGCAAATTGGTGGGAAAAAATCTAAATCCTACTAGACTGTAGCATAAATTTGGTCTTTCAGCTTCTGTATGTGTACACGTTCAACACGCAAGGATGTGGCCTAGTGGTCAATGAAGTGAATGGAGAACAATGAGGTTTCTTATTCAAATTCCAGCTGAGGCAAAAAAAGCACTTGGTGATTTCTTCCCTTATGTTCAAATTTTGGTGGATGAGGTTACCTTATATTTATGCTGGTGGAGGTAGCAGCCTAGTAGGTATCCTGTGCAATATTCGAGGTGTGCGAGAGTTGGCCTTGACAGTATCATAAAAAAAAATGAAGTTTGATTTGCTGTTTTGGCGGTCAGTGCATGCCCACTCCTCCCAAAATTTTCATCGGGAAGGCATGGTTTAGACAATAATCTAGTAACACTTAAATATCATAGGATTAGGGTTGAAGTTGTAGTATCATTAAATTAAGGACATCACTAAAAGTTGAAATTGTTGATTGAACTGCTTTACCTTCTAATTTCGCCTCTTATATGCAAATCTAATGATCTGTTAGGGTTATTTTTATGATTATACATGACTATTAGAAAAGGTCTAATCAGGTTTACCGTTTATATGACGAACATTAACACAGAAACTTTACATTCCGTCTAACATAATGGACAATGTTGATGACATAGTTCATGGGATTATTACCTTACAGCGAGCCAGCTAATCTAGACTAAAATAAACTCTGGTTGTCGTTTGGAGAAAATATAATTCTACAACAGCCTAACTCATTGGAGGAGGGTTTTCAAACTTTTTCTTCAATCATGTCAGTGATGTCTGTTGTGATGATCAGTTGATTTGCTTTTAGTAGTTTTATTTGAGTTCTTTGCAACTCAGAGCTAGGGTTCTCATTAGAATTTAAGTGACGGATTAATAATAAAAAGAATTTATAGATTGGTGCTGTTAACATTATGATTTACCAAATGTTGTATGAAACAAATCTTATTTCTTGTTCGGCAGAATTTGGGACTTGAACAACTTGATAGTTGACCCTGGTATGTTTATATATGGTGAAATTGTATTGTTGTTGAATTGACTGAAAAGAGGTAGGGTAGAAGGTAGATATAGATTTTGCCACTCCATCTCTTCCCTAAATTGAACAAATATAGAGCAGGCCTAAAATCTGAACAATCTGGAATCTAGATCTAAGCAAGTAATGAATAGAGTAATGTGTCACCAAAATAGACAGGGTTTTCAATTTTGGCATGGCTTTGTAAAACACTTTTCTTTCATGGGAGCTGCTTGTACATGAGTAATAGAACAAAATTCAAACTACTGTTTTTGTTCTTTATAGTTTATACAGTTTTTAGTATATAGATACTACTTTTATTACAAAATAGTTCTCATTATAGGCATCAAAAAAACATTCTGGAATTTTTTCTCAAACATTACCCATTGAGGAAGAATTTCATGTAGATGAGAGGCAGGTTGCTTCTTTCCATCTTCACAAAATATTATGTTATAGAACCGTATTATGAAATTTGAGTATAGGTGTTAAACAATTCTAGATGGATAATCCTCTTCAGGTATCCTATCATGAGTGAGTGAGTTTAATCTGGCTTCAAATTTTCATGTTGTGAAGAATGGATCTTGGGCCTAACTCAATTTCAAAAACCAGCTCTGTTTTCTTTTTTTTTTTGGAAGGGCAGATTTAGCCATAACTCTTAAACAACGGAAAATCCAAAATTAAAAACTTCTGTTTATTACATTTCTTTCTACTACTACAGGAAGGTAACACAATTTCAAAAAATAAGATAGGCCAGTACTATAGCCAAATACTCCAAACATTAGATAGTTTCTCATTTTTCATCTTCGTCATCTCCATCGCCCCTAGAAGCCTTCTTGGCTGCAACCTTTTGGTTCTTTCGCTTTACTCTTCCAGGACCTCCGATGTGCTTTTGGTGGTGATGGAGATGAAGAATGGGTACTTCGTCTCGTTATATGGACTTGGACAATCCTCCCTTCATGAGCTAGCTTTTGGGGTTGAGTTAGGCCTAAATGCCATATCTTTACATGGTATCGGGGCTAGGCCCATCCCAATTCTTTGTTCACCGATGTTGGACATTGGGCCCCCATATTATATTGTCCATGCTCCACTTAACCTGGGGGGTGGGGGGGGAGTTTAAGGAGTCCCACATTGGGAAAGGGATGGGAATTGGTCTTTCTATATGGACTTGGGCAATCCTCCCCTCATGAGCTAGCTTTTGGGGTTGCATTAGGCCCAAGATCCATTTCTTTACATATGTTATTACAACAGGATGAGAAATGGTTAAATTTCTTCTTTGCCAGGTAATGTAGAAATTGGAAATGGATATGGAGTGCCAGGTGGAGGTGCTTACTACAGTGCCTCAAGTACCGATGTCTTGATTTCCAGTAAGACTGGCTTCTTGTTCTATCGACAAATGTATTTATCATCTTGTTCAATTCTATATTAGATTCTTTGAGTTATTTGTTTTTGCTTTTTCATGTTCAGAGACAAGTACAATAACTGGTATTAGAACAAATCATCATGGTACAGATCCTAATGGGGGTTCTGAACATAATTCCGTTGGTAAAGAGTTGCCTGAATACCTCAAGCAGAAGTTGAAGGCCCGAGGTATTCTGAAAGATGATTCAAAAATAGAGAACCATGGCATATCAATCAATGTAAGATGGTTATGCATTACATGCTATCTCCTAGTCCCTGTTTAAATTCTCACATATTTCAGATGGTCTTGGCTTGCTAGAATCTTGAATTAGACTTCATTTGTCTTCTGACTTTTGTAATAAAACGAAATTTCTTTCTTTTTTCATTGGTTCTTACTTCTTATGAGATACTTCTTATCTATTCTTAGTAACCTCTGTTTTCAAGAACTCATTACTCATTATCCAATTATTCTCCTCATACTTCTGGTCTCCTGGAAAATGAAATGTTTCTGACAACTCTCTTCCGAAATAAATCTGCACATTTCAGAGCTCAAAGGCACAATCATCAAAGACATCAGATGCCACTCTGCCTGTGGGATGGGTGAGTCATGGCTTAATGTGCTTTTTAAGCTTTCCTTTTGAAGGTCTTGATTGATTGCTTTACCTGAATAATATTATGGAATATTAGCTTATGATTCTGTTAAATCTTCAGCATACTATCTCTCTTATTTATTTATTTATTTATTTTCTTGTTGATATTTTGGCAATTAGCGCATTTGTGCTCTTTAGTTCTTTCAATTTCTTGTCTGGTCCTTGAAAGGCTGATAACTGAAAGTATATCTCTTGAAGCGACTCGTATTTAACCCATCTCCCTCACGACACAATTGCTCCGATATGAGCTCCAATTTTGTTTCTTGAAAACGCTAATTCTTCCCCCATTCTCTAACTCACTAACTCACATTGAGGCTGGCTATGGATGGTTTTTTTTTTGGGGGGAGGGGGGGGGGCAGAGGTAGGCCGAAGAAATATTGGAGGGAGGTGATTAGGCATGACATGGAGCAATTACAACTTACGGAGGACATGACCCTTGATAGGAAGGTGTGGAGGACATGCGGATTAGGGTAGAGGGTTAATGGGTAGGAGTACGTCCGTAATAGTAGGGAAGAGTGCTTTGTCTGCATACGTAGTTTCTTGTAGTCTTGTGTTCGTGGTGTTTTGGTGATGTCTATGATTTTCGAATAGATACTTTATAGTATGACCTTGTGGGTTTCTTGTTTCCTTTATTATCTAGCGGTGAGATATCCCTTTTCGTTGTTTGCTTTTATGTTTTTTATTTGTTATACTGTTATCTGTCCGGGGTCTATCGGAAACAACCTCTTTACTTCATCTGAGGTAGTGGTATGGGTTGCGTACACTTTACCCTCCCTAGACCTCACTTTGTGGGAGTACACTGTGTATGTTGTTGTTATTGAACGCCCTCACGCACCAAGCAGAGGCGAATCCAAGATTTCTAGAACATGGGAACTTTTAGGCACTGCCGTGGGTTTGATTTGTCAGATGCTGCGCATTTTCTTAATGCTTATCTAGATTTCGAGCTTGAGGACAAGCTCTTTCCGGAGGAGGTGGTGATGGTGGTAATGTTATAGACTCGTTTGTGGATAAGGTTTATGCAAGGGTGGGCTCTCAAATTGATAAAGATAATAACATCAAAGAGGGTAAGTAGATCTGATGCAACTGGCAGATTTTTGTGGGCATTAAAATAGAAATGTACGAGAACTCTTATTTAAATAGATTTTCTATATTAGTCCTAGTTTTCCTTTATATCTTGTAACAGGAGTCTATTTAAAGAGACAAGGAATAAAAGAAATGGAAGGAATTTATATTAAAATAACAAGAGAGCTGGACTCTCTCTAACGAGTCCTAATGTTTTAAGTTCCTTTTTAACGAGCTTACTTGATTTATCAAAATAGATCTCTCACAGAATAAAAACAAGAGGAAGGATCTGTTAAACACAGGCTTCTCAGTGATTTGCCTTGGGTTAAGATCCATAGCGCGTGCCGCGTGGCCATAAAACTTTACTTCTCGCTCTTCACTTCAATTACCATAGATCTTCTTGTTTTTTTTGTGCTTTTGCTTTTAAATACAGTGATGTTATAGTGTTAATATTTTGCTCTAATTTGAGAATGCAGAGCGAAGTCAGGGACCCTACAAGTGGTGCTTTATATTATTATAATGGAAGTTCTGGGAAAAGTCAGTGGGAAAGACCTATTGAGGCTCCTGCACAAGTTTCAGGGGTGTGTTCGGGACTTCCTGAATATTGGCAGGAGGTTCTTGATGAAACAACTGGTATGCTATATATCATAGCTTTGCTAGCTGTTTACTTGCTTCATGTTATTTGTGGATGGAGAAAGATTAGATTAGAACACTCAGGAACTTTTAACTCACAGAAATAAATTTAGTTCATATAGATTTTTTTTTCAACATTCATTTATTTTCTTCTTTGTAGGCAGATCCCTTTTTAATGTGAATCCTGATGTCGCTATTTCTCAAAAGATTTTGGCTTCCCCATTTTTTGGATAATGGCTTTTGTCAGGCTTATTTCATTCTAACTACATAATGAAAATGCCCTTTTCAAGAAGAAAAAAGAAAAAAAGAGAGACTACGTTACTATACTCAAAATAAGTAGAACAGGAAAGACTGGTAATGTTTCGTCGTTGATAAATGGGGTACCTTTCAAATGTAAAAATAGAAAAATAATATTATTAAAGAAAGACAAAGGGTGATTCAGGTTTACAAATAAATGTTAGGGTTGGTAATTTTCCTAAATTGCCTTTATGTTTACATTGGGAAGTTCCTAATGCCCAATGGTTGTGAAAAAGTTGATAATACAAAAGATCTGAAGAGAGAAATCATTTATTGCTACTAAAAAATGAGGCACTGATTTCTGGCAGTTATGCAACTCAAGTGAAGAACTATACAAGAATAGTTCTGGGCCCAAGCCAGGAGTGACAATCATTAACTTCTCCTGATCGACCAGACCCAAGCCAATATCCAAGTGGTCATTCGTTTATAGGTTACGGCAAATGAAACTGTTAGTTACTCTATAAAAGTGTCATATTGGTACAGAGAATATTTGTAAGTTTGAAGTTCTTTGACGTGAATGGAAGGACTTGGAGATATAGCTGAATGATTCTAGACCAATTACAGTCCTCTTTTTTTTTTTTTTTCCGTTAAGGAGACCAATCACAACCCTCTTATATATGTGCATATAAACTGTGTTGTCCGGACCCTCACAAAGATGCTACTGCACCTGTGTCAGATCCTCTAGGTGGATCATTGAATGCTTTTGGAGGATCCGACACACAACGCCAGTAGTTTTTAAGAGTCGGAGCAGCACAACATATAAGCCTTTATTTTCTGTTGATTCTCCATAATTTCAGCTTCAAAGATCCTTCTTTGTCTACTCATGCTACAAGTGGTCGTTAAGAGTGAAACAGTTAGATTTAATATGGAATGCTCGTTTAAGTAAACTATTAGTACTTGTGTCTTCTATGCTACTGCAAAATAGATCTCTTTAAGAGCAATCTATTCTCCTTGTTAGAAACCGAAATTCCTTTCAGTTGGAGACATACAACTTTTTATATCTGTATATATCTCATAAATAATCTTGATATGGTGTGTTTTTCTAGGTTTAGTCTTCTTTTTTCCTTCTCTTTTTTTGGTGAGTAAAAACCAAAAGGTCCTGAAGTGCTTCAGTTGTAACTCTAGGGACTAAAGTAGTGATAAGCCTTAAACAGTGAGCACAAGACGCAAATGAAAAACACAATCTGATAAGGTGGTTCAACCTTTGGTGACCTACAGTCTGGTTTCTTGATATTCTTCTTTTCTTTTTCCCTTTTTAAAATTTTTTCCCCATCGCTGTAATTATACCCTGATATATTAAAGGCAAAAGCTGTGTTTTAGGATAAATAATAAAGGAAGGTGAAGTAATGCTTGGAATGAATGTGCTGATTTCAAACCCCTACATCCAGAGGCCCTGTTACATTTCTCCTTTATCATATGGGGTTTGTGCATTGTGTAATTGCCAACTAGGCATGAATTTACTACCACTGGGATCCCCGTGCATCATAGGTTTGACATGCCTCTTTTTCATTCTCCTTTTGAATTTGTGAGGGTGTAACTAGTTGTACATTGTGTTCCTTTGCTGCTAGAAAAATGAACAAAGAGGATTTTATCCAAGGCATTAGACTTAGCTGTTCACAGTTTTGATTGTTACCGGTATCTAATCATCAAAGCAATCCAAGTGCAAATTTGTTGTTTGAGTTCTGCACATTTTCATATCATATTGAACCTATGTTCTCTATCATACAAACTGTTTGCAGGTCAAAAATTTTACTATAACTCACAGACTAATGTATCACAATGGGAACGTCCTTCTACACCACAACAGGTTGCCATTCCGCACCATGATAGAGCAGTCGCCAACAATGCAACTAATGTAACTTGGGTTGGCCAAGCTTCCACATTCCAGAGATGCCTTGAATGTGGTGGATGGGGTGTGGGCCTTGTACAGTCATGGGGTTACTGCAAACATTGCACTCGGTATGTTGTTATTGCATATATTTCTCCTTTTGACATTTTGTGTTTATTTGTCTCGTCTTTGTTTTTGTATAATGCTACTGCATATCGGCACTTTTGCTCGAGTAAGATTCCAACAGAACTTGAACTTTTAGTGCAACTTTTAGGCTTTCTTGTTTTTGTCCCTTATTTACTTGTTAATGTACTGCAATGTCCATATGTGCAGTCCTACATCTACTACATGCAATTGAATTAGAAAGGTTCGTGGAGTTTAGGGTTTTTGGTTCGATGAAATAATTCAAGTATCCAATCAAAACCATAAGGGAATGGTGTAGTGGGATGAGACATTGCTCAAAAAATGATGGACAAGTGTGTTTCCTAGCACCCGTCTATGCGTGTAACTCAGTTTTATAGTTTACACATGGATTGGAGACTTCTAGTTTTGTCTTTTCTCTTTTACTAAAGAGTGGACCTGATGTAAAGAGAGATCAAACTCATCAGGCTAAAGAATGGGCCTCGAACTAAGAGAGAAGAGAGAGTCGACTTAATATGCGGAGGACTGTAGCAGAGTTAATGGTTGTGTTAAGAGTGTTAAGAGTCCCAAATTGGAAAAAGGATGAGTAATTGGTCTCCTCATATGGACTTAGACAACCCTCACCTCATGAGCTCGCTTTTGGGTTGAGTTAGACCCAAGATCCATTCTTCAAATGGTATCAGAATCATGCCCATCCCAATTTTTTGTTCCCCAATGTTGGGCCCCTATATTATATTGTCCACACTCCCGTTAACAAGGTCTAGGCATGCGGGGGATGTTAAGAGTCCCACATCGGAAAAGGGAGGGGTAATTGGTCTCCTTGTATGGACTTGGACAATCCTCACCTCATGAGCTAACTTTTGGGGTTGAGTTAGTCCCAAGATCCATTCTTCTCAGGTTCGATGATTGTTTGACGGAGTTGCGAGAAAAGCATAGCGCAACACAGCTGGCAGAGAGAAGACGGTGTTGCAAATGGGCTTACCAAAGTTTTGCTATGATACCATGTGAAATAGTCTCTGCAATTTTTTCGAGGCAGTAAATCAATGGGTGGAACGGCCTCACACGTTATAAATCCCTTTGAAAATCCTTGTAGAACAAATGAAGAACATGTGTGTTTTCTAATAGGGGTTCTTTTCAGCTTTAGCAAACGAATTATCAGCTTGACAGGTGTTATGTGTGTCGGAAGAGTTCAATAAATATTAATCATTTATTGCTTCACAATTCAATATCAAAAGATCCTTGAAACATGTCTTTCTCGATTTTGACAAAGTTGGATCATGCCATTCAGTATAAAAGATGTATTTGACAGCTGGATTTCATGGAAAGTTTGGTAAAACCATCAAGAAAATCTGAATTATGGTGCCGGCAAGTATATTTTTGTGTGTATGAACATGAAAATTGTAGATTTTCTTTTTTGAAATCTCAACTCCAAACCTCTCCTTGAAAGTTAGATGTTCACTTAATCTGTATAGCTGGTCTAATTTGGGCCCGTTAAAGACTGATCATAGTTTGAATTTTCTCAGCTCCATTGTTTTAGCTTAAGCTCTTTGTATTTAGCGTATGTTCGTTGTGGAGGAAAACATTTTTCAGAAAATGGTTTCAGTTTTTTCATGTTTTGTTGGTCAAATATTTTGGAAATATGTCGTTGCCTTCTCAAAATTTTTATTTTTGGAAATATCTTCTCTTGGAAAATATTTTCTGAGGTGGATGTGTGATCATACTAAGAGCAATAAGATTAGAAATGAGGATATACGGGATAAGGTGGGAGTGGCCTCTGTGGTGGACAGACGAGGGAAGCGAGACTGAGATGGTTTGGACATGTGAAGCGGATATGCGTAGACGCACCAGTGAGGATGTGCGAGAGGTTGGACGTAGAAGGGTACGAGGAAAGGTAGAGGTACGCCGAAATTGGGGAGGGGTGATGAGACTGGATATGGCGCAACTTCAGGTTACGAGAAAATGACCTTAGATAGGAGGGTATGGAGGACATATTAGGCTAGAAAGTTAGTAGGTAGTGGAGTGGTGTTTTGCTTTTTGAGGGTTTAGGTTGGTTGGGGTTTATCATTGTATTAGCTGTACTATTCTAGTTCTTGCTTTTGATATTTATCCTTGTTTGTAATTGCTTTTGATACCTATTAAAGTCTGTTGTTTATTGTGTTTTGATTATCACACTATTTTGTTGTTGCTTGTTAGTTGCTATATTTTCTCCACTATTTCCTTCTTCTTTATGCGTGAATTTGCTGCACTTGAGCCGAGGGTCTTTCAGAAATAGTCTTTCTAGCGGTAAGGTTTGCGTACCACTTGTGGTATTTCACTGGGTATGTTGTTGTTTCTCTTGGAAAACAAGTTCTTTAAAAATGAGGAAAGTGACAATGTAAGTAGGGTAGGGAAAACAGAGGAGCATGCACTATAGAGAGAGGTGATAGCGGAAAAATATGGATTTAAGGAGGGGGCAGGGGTGAGGGGGGGTGGAGATTTAGAAACACGACTGCTCCTTTTGGGTGCAGGCATGGGGAAATTTCTTGAAAGTCTAGGAGGATTTTAGGGTAACTTAACTTTCAGGTAGGGGATAGAAGTAGGCTTAGTTTTTGGCGCCATAGGTGGCGCGACAATCACTTTGAGATCCACATATCCAAACATTCATAGTATTTCATGCTAAAAAGAGATGACAGTACGCACCTAAGGGTATGGTCTAGTGGTCGATGAAGTGGGTTAAGAACTTGAGGTTTCAGGTTCAAATCCCAGCAAAGAAAATAAAACACTAGGTGATTCTTCCCATCTTTTCTAGCCTTGTTGGACAGAGTTACCTGATGCCTGGTTGGTGGGAGGTGGCAGTCATCCCGTGGATTAAGTCGAGGTGCGCAAAAGCTGCCCTGGACACCACGATATTAAAATTTTTTTAGAGATGACAGTCCAACAGATTCAGGAGATCCGAGAAGGAAATGTTCTTTGGGATCTCAGTTTAGGAGAAATTTCATGATTGGGAGATGAAGGAATTGCAAAACTTGCTTGAGATGCCTTCAAACAAATTCTACTGTTAGAAATTCAGGATTCTAGGAGGTGGGAGACAGAGTTAGGCAATGGTGGTTGTTTCTCAGTAAAGTCTTATTATGCCTAGATGCTCACAAATAACTATGTTGTGTTATTACTCCTTTGTTAGTAGTGGTACTATTGATTTTAAAACAGCTTGTAAAACCAATGGATTACGGTATCCGTGAAATGATGTTGCTCGAAATCAGGTGTAGGCACCTGAAACGGGTGAGTCTAGAGGTTGAATTCTTCATCACGAAAGAGGAGGGGCATGGATGCCCCGGTTCGTAGGTGTGAGAGGCTAGCGTTGGATGGTTTTAGGCGGGGTAGGGGTAGGCCGAAGAAGTACTGGGGTGAGGTGATTAGGCGGGACATGGAGCAGTTACAGCTCACCGAGGACATGACCCTAGATAGGAAGGTCTGGAGGACGCGAATTAGGGCAGAAGACTAGGTCCGGTTTGGGTTGCTAGTGTAGGGAATTACTTGGTGGGGTTTTATTCTTGTTATGATTCCGTGTTCCATGTTTTATTACGAATCTGTGTGCTTTCCTCTGTTTTCTAATACTTATGGGTGCCGTATTTATATTATGTAATCTAGTTCTGTGCTTTACTATGAGTTTTTGTGGTGTCTCGTGACTTGAGCCGGGGGTCTATCGGAAACAGCCTTTCTACTTCTTTAGAGGTAGAGGTATGGACTGCGTACATCTTACCCCCCCAGACCCCACTAGGTGGGAATACACTGGGTTTGTTGTTCTTGTTGTTGTAGAGGTATCAATATGAATGTAGATACGGGTGTTGGGATACAACAAATAAATGTATATTATGACATCTTTAAGTATATAATTTTATTAATGAAAGTTATTGAACTAAAACTAATAAAAAGTTGTACTACGAATACAACACGTTACCAATTTCAAATAAATAATGGAAAAGGGACAAATATACCCCCGAACTATCATAAATGGTACGCATATACCCTCCGTTATACTTGGGATATGTATATACCCTTGCCGTCAATCTTTTGGGTTGTATATACCCTTAACCCTAACGGCGGGACACGTAACATCATCCTAGGCATTTACCGATTTTAACTTATTTTATCAGAATTAAAAATAACCCACCCAACTATCCATTCCCCAAACCCAATTAAAACCCGAAATTAAAAGCCCAACCTTAGACCCAAAATTAAAAATCCAACCCTAGACCTGAAATAAAAAAACCCGATTCAAGAGGCAACATTAAACAATTAAGAAACCTCTCCATCATCATTCTTCTTCTCCCTCACTTCAAACTCTAGAATTTTTTTTCTCTATTCGAGCTCTATATTCCGGTTCTTAACACCACACCCAATTTAATTTTTTTCTTTCCTTTTTAATTTCATAAATTAGACATTATATCATGTCCGAAATTAGTTGTGATTCTATTACTAATTCGGCGAAGACTTGTCTTTATGGTGAAATTGCGTGTCGTTTCATTTTAAGGACTCCATACAACCCAAAAGATTGATGGCAAGGATATATACATACCTAAAGTATAACGGAGGGTATATTAACCATTTATGATAGTTCGGGTATATTTGTCCCTTTTACGTAAAATAAATAAAAATCAGGTAAATGCTTAGGATGAGGTCACGTGTCCCGGTAAAGGGTATATACAACCAAAAGATTGACAGTAAGGGTACATACATACTCAAAATATAACGGAGGGTATATGCGTACCATTTATGATAGTTCAAGGGTATGTTTGTCCCTTTACCGAAAAAATAATAAAATTTGCATCCTTATAAATACCTACTATTTTATTCATAGGATATCTCGATTCTCGTGTAATAGTAAGGTGTTCTCATATGGATCCCAAACCCACACCCATAACACATAACACAGATGTGGCAGGGCTTTTGAATCGTCCTAGCAACTCAGTGTAAACCATTAAGTTTGCATCATTTGAGTCTTCATCATTGTCATAGACCTTAAACAAATACAACAACGACATACCTAATGTGATCCCACAAGTGGGGTTTGGGGAAGCTAAAGTGTACGTAGATCATACCCCTACCTGGTGTGAGGTAGAGAGATCGTTCAGATAGACTCTAAGACTCAAGGAAAGCGTTTTCACAACAAGTTTGGAAAATACAAGATTGAAAGAAGCACTGATAAAAATACTAAGAAAATAATGGCTAGTGCCCATAAGAGATATAATTCTATGACACTCTGAAATTGGAAGGACTCAATATTACTGTTCCAGATGCTATTGAGTGTTGTCCAGAGCTACTACCAGACCTTATACAAGGAAAGTAAAGATTGGAGACCTGAGTTTACTATTCAGGATGCAAAAATTATCACCCCCGAAGATGAGATTTGGTTGCAAATGAGTTTTAACGAAGAGGAGATAGTGGAGAGCATCAAGTGATGTACCATTGACAAGGCCCCTGGGCCGGATGTTTCCCTAATAAACTTCTACCTGACGTTCTGGGACTTGGTCAAGGAGGTCATCTTGGGTACTATGCAATATTTCTATGATCACAAAGTGTTTGATAGGAGCATGAATGCTACTTATGTAGCTCTTATCCCTAAAAAGGCAGGAGCAGTTGAACTGAGAAATTTCAGGCCAATTAGCTTGATAACTGGAATGTACAAGATGATTGCTAAAGTACTGGCAGAAAGGATGAAGAGGGTTAAAGAAAGCTTGGTAAACAAACACTAAATGACATTTGTCAAGGGACAGCAGATAATGGATGCACCTCTTATAGCAAGTGAGTGTGTAAATACAAGAACTAGAGGTGAAGTGGCTGGGCTAATGTGTAAGCTTGACATTGAGAAAACTTTTGATCATGTTCATTTGGACTGTCTTCTAAACATCCTCAACCAAGTGGGATTTGGAAATAGATGGCTAAAGAGGATAAATTTTTTTAATTAAAACTCAGGTTCTCTATTCTAGTTAATGGAAAACCTGTTTGTTTGTTTTTTTTTTTGCTGAAAGGGGCGTTAGGAAAGGTGACCCTTTACCCCCTTTTCTATTTTTTCTTGTTATGGAAGGTCTCAGTAGTATGGTGAGAACACCATCCCAAAATAACTGGCTGAGTGGTTTCAAGTTAAATGAAGGTGGAGTGGGCAATCCGAAAATTTATCATCTGCTCAATGCAGATGACACATCAGATTTACGCTATTAGTCTTTGAAGTTGTTTCTAATTTGAAGGTAAATTGGAGGATAAGTAGCTTATTCCCCATTAAAGTGGTACATAATATTCAGGCACTGGTTGGCATTTCTAGGGTGTGGGTGGACAAATTACCTACTGTGTATTTGGGTATACCCTTAGGCAGTAGACATAAGAATGTGGAGATCTGGGACAACATTATAGAGAAGGCAGTCAAGAGATAATCCTAGTGGAAAGCTCAATGTTAATCACTCGGGAGAAGAGTTACATTTATTAACTTTGTTTTGGACTCACTTCCCATCTATGTGATGTCATTGTACCCTATCCTTCAGTGTGGTAAAGAAAAATTAAACAGACTGAGAAGGAATTTTTTTTGGAAAGGAAACAAGGAAGGAGGGGGATACAACCTGGTGAAACGGGAAGTGGTGCAGTTGAGCAAAACCAGGGTGGGGTGGGCATCAGAAATCTGAAGATTCACAACAACTGTCTCCTGATAAAGTGGTTATAGAGGTTCAGTGAAGAGGAATCAACTCTCAGGAAGGAGATCAACAACAACAACAACAGCATACCCAGTGTATTCCCACATAATGGCATCTGGGGAGGGTAGAGTGTACGTAGACCATACCACTACCTCAGGTGAGGTAGAGAGATTGTTTCCGATAGACCCTCGGCTTAGGACCGATAAAGGTATAACAAACACAAAACATAAATGCATATTAACTAGTACAATATGCAAAATAAACTAACATTGCTAGCGACAAGATAATACTATAGCCACAAGATAATACTAAAAACCTATGTTGCTCAGGCTCTTAAAAAATGTCATCGGGTGCGTGTCGGATCCTTCAAAAGTAGTGCATTTTTTGAGGATCCAACATGGGTGCGACAATGTATTTGGAGAGTCCGAGCAACTTTGCTAAAAACTATCTATCCGAAATCATAGACATCACTAACACAACAAACAAGAAACTTCAGACACAAATAAAGAACGCTCCTTTACTGTTACCGACGCACTCCTATCCTCCATCCTAATCTGCGTCCTCCACACCTTCCTATCAAGGGTCATGTCCTCCGTAAATTGTAACTGCTCCATATCATGCCTAATCACCTCCCTCCAATATTTCTTCGGCCTACCTATACCCCGCCTAAAACCATCCATAGTCAGTGTCTCACACCTCTGTACTGGAGCATTAGAGCCCCTCCTCATCACGTGTCCGAACCAACGTACCTCACTTCTTTCATCTTGTCCTCCACCGAAGCCACTCCCACATTCTCTCGAATAATCTCATTCCTCACCTTATCTTTCCTGGTATGGCCACACATCCATCGCAACATCCTCATCTCCGCCACCTTCAACTTTTGGATGTGAGAGTTCTTAACGGACCAACACTCCGCTCTACACAACGTAGTTGGTCGGACTGCTACTCTGTAGAACTTACCTTTAAGCTTCAGAGGCACGTTCTTATCACATAAAACTCCTGAAGCGAGCCTTCATTTCAACCACCCTGCCTCCACACGGTGCGTGACATCCTCGTCAAACTCACTATTCCCCTGAATCATAGACCCCAGATACTTGAAACTCTCCCTCTTCTGAATGGCCTGAGAATCCAGCTTCACTACAGTGTCAGCCTCCAACGACATACCACTAAACTCACACTTCAAGTACTCCGTCTTGGTCCTGCTCAACCGAAATCCTTTAGACTCAAGGGTCTGTCTCCAAATCTTCAACTTATCATTAACTCCTCCCCTAGTCTCGTCAATCAGTACTATATCATGAACTAATAACATACACTAAGGCACCTCCCCTTGAATATGTCGCTTCAAAACATCCATCACCTAGGCAAATCAAAAGGGTTGAGAGTCTATCCCGGGTGCAACCCTGTCAAAATTGAAAAGTGCTCTGAATCTCTACCCACCGTCCTCATACGAGTCTTCGCGCCATCATATATGTCCTGAATCGACCTAGTGTATGCAATGGGCACCCCTCTAGCCTTCAAGCACCTCCATAGAATCTCCCTGGAACTCTGTCATATGTTTTTTCAAGATTAATAAACACCATGTGCAAGTCCTTCTCCCTCTCCCAAAAATACTCCACTAATCTCTCCACAAGGTGAATGGCCTCTATAGTTGAGCGACCTGGCATGAAACCGAACTGATTCTCAGAGATAGTCACGATCCTTCTCAGCCTCAACTCTACCACCCTTTCCCAAACCTTTATTGTATGACTCAACAACTTGATACCTTTATAGTTGTTGCAACTTTGGATGTCCCCCTTGTTCTTATATAATGGAATCATCGTACTCCACCTCCACGCTTCAGGCATTTTCGCCACCCTAAAAATGATGTTAAACAACCTTGTCAACCACTCCAAACCTTCCTCGCCAGTGCTCTTCCAAACACTCACTGGAATCTCATCTGGCCCTGTCGCCCTAACCCGACGCATCCTGCGAATAGCCCCCTTGACCTTCTCAACTTTAATACACCTACAATAACCATAATCGAGACACTTGTCAGAATTCTCCAAGTCCCCCAATACTAATACTAAACCTTTGACCCCTTCGTCGTTCAAAAGTTTATGAAAATAGGACTGCCACCTCTTCCTAATGAGGGCATCCTTAACCAACATTGTACCATCCTCTCCCTTGATGCACTTCACTTGATCAAGGGCACGAGCCCTCATCTCTCTGGCCTTGGCAAGCGTATACAACTTCTTATCCCCGTCTTTCTCCTCTAAAGCCGCATACAAGCTCTCAAAAGATGCTGTCTTAGCTACTGTAACCGCTAATTTAGCCTCTCGCCTTCTTAGACTCCACCTTCCTCTTAACTTCTTCGTTCCACCACCAGTCCCCTCGATGCTTGCCAGATCGACCTCTCGAGATACCCAACACCTGTCTAGTATTCTCCCTAATGCAACTGGCAGTCGTCTCCCACATACTATCCACATTCTCTCCAATCTCCTAAGCCCCCATAATCTTCAACTTCTCCCCTATTTCCAAAGCACTAGTCAAAGTCAAGCTACCCCACTTAATCCTGGGCCGAGCCTCCACACTCTTTTTTTTTCTGCCCTTATTGATTACCAAGTCCATCACCAACAACCTATGTTGAGTCGGAAGATGCTCGCTGGGTGTGACTTTATAGTCTCTACAAATCGCTCTATCACCCTTTCTAAGGAGCAAAAAGTCTATCTGGGTCTTGGCCACTGAACTACGAAAGGCAATAAGGTGTTCCTCCCTCTTCGGGAAGCTCGAATTCTCCCCCCACAACCCAAAAGCCCTAGCAAAATCTAAAAGAGAAGCTCCTTCTTTATTCGGATCCCCGAAATCGAAACCGCCATGCACATCATCATACGCTCTCGGTAAAGACCCAATATGCCCATTGAAATCCGCTCCAACGAAAAGCATCTCCGTGCTCGGAATGCCTCTAACCACCTCATCCAAAGCCTCCCAAAAGTTCTCCTCTTCGTCCAAACCTGTTTGCGAAGCGTAGGCACTAATAACGATCAAAGACGACCCCCCCAATGATCAACCTAATCGACATCTACCTATCGTTAACCCGCTTAACCTCCACCACCTGCCCCCGAAGCTCTTCATCTACTAAGATACCTACACTATTACTATGCCTCACGCTATTTGAGTACCACAACTTATACCCGTCCACATCCTCGCCTTAGAGCCTACCCATATGGTTTCCTGGACACAAGCTATACTAATCCTCCTCTTCCTAAGAATCTTCACGAGCTCTATGGACTTCCCTTGAAGAGTCCCTATGTTCCAAGACCTAAATCTCAACTCGGAATCTCCCTTACCCCACCTAACCCTACTACCCCTGGCTCCCAACCCCAAACTCGACCTTAGACCCGCCCCTAACCCAACGCCAAACCCTGCCCTCACCCTAGACCCTTGTCCTGACCCCTACCCCAACCCTGACCTAGAACATGAGCCTAGCTTATCATCGACCACTACCGCCACTACTCAAAAGAAGAAACGAAAAAAGCGAGCAAATAGGTAAGGCTAAGAAACGAAAAGGAAAGGCTAAAATAGATACAAAGGTAATAATGCGATAAATCTACAGGAAGAAAATCAAGAAACAATCACATATACCCAAGACCACAATCAATAACAAGTTTGACAACCAACAATCAATAATTAGAACTATACTAGTCACAATAACTCTAATCAGCTTTAAAAAGTAACACCAACACAAGTAAAAAATACCAACACGTACCACAATAAATAGATATACTAGTCTCAGCTAACTCCTACTCGGTAAAGGAGAAACTGGAACCAATAATCCCATAAAAACAGTCAAGATAAACAAACAAGAAACCAAGAAAGAAACGGAAGTGATGATGTTTTCTTGATCTTTTTGTCGGATTCAAGCAAGTTGGTGGAGAAATTGGTCGCCGGAATGTTACTGCCGCCGCTTTTACCCACTGTTGATATCGCCCCGACTTGAACGCTGGAAAATGAGTTGGCTGCTTGTACGCCGCGATCCACCGGCAAAACCTGGTGCCGGAGTATTCCGCCGGAGCTTCACCGGATCTGGTTTACCACTGCTTCTTGGTCGTCGCCGAACCGGCGATTCCAACAGTGAAAATAGGTTTGTGTCACACCGGAAAATATGGGGTACCGGCGGAGAGCGAAGGAGCGGGAGAGAGAAATGGGTTGAATAGATATGAGAAAATATCACCTTACCTGCTGCTGGCGAGAGCGTCGGCGCCGGACTCACCTGCCGGGCGCTGTTGAAGAAACGTTAAGGAGAGATGTTTAAAGAGAGACATCGGGGCCGAGTTTGTTGATAACCGGTGAATTGAAGAGTGATTTGCCGACAGAAAACAAGAAGTTTTTCCAGCAAGACATTGGAGAATTCAAGAGTGCTAAAAAAATGGAAGTGTAGGTTTTCAATTAGTATGTAAGGAAGGAGATCATTACTCACAAATATGGTCAAGTCAATCCCTGGTGTTCTAATGAAGTTAATAACACTTATGGGGTAGGTGTCTGGAGAACAATCAGATCTCTATGGACAAGAATGCAGGATAGTATCAGACCAATTCCAAAAAAAATACCAGATCGAGGTAGGGAATGGACTCGGAACTCTGTTCTGGATAAGATAACCGGAATGGCCAAACCCCTCTACAGGAGTCTTTCCCTGAGCTACTAACATTAAGTAACAACCCTGAAGCTATTATCAAGGAATGCTGGTCTCCTCAAGGGTGGAACTTAACATTCAGAAGACACCTTTTTTTTGATAACCAACATTCAGAAGACACCTTAATGACTGGGAAGTGGAAAGGGTGGCAAGTCTGCTAAATGTGGTAGAGGCCTTTCCTGGCACATTTACTGGCTCTGATTTCCTGAGATGGAGGCACATAGTGGACGATGTCTTCTCAGTAAACAGTAAACAGGCTATACAGGAAGGAGAACAGCGTAGTGCAAGGAAAGGACACAAAGATCTGGAAGAACGTATCGAAGAACCATGCCCCCACAAAAGTGAAATGCTTCACATGGCTGGTGGTTAAGAATGCTTGCCTCACATATGAAGTCCTACAAAAGAAAGGAATGGCAATGGTGACCAGATGTTTTTTGTGCTATGAAACTGATGAGACTGCAAATTTACTGCTAAGCTCTGGCAACTATTTTTTAGCCTCACAAAGATTGAGTGGACAATGCCTGAATACACAGCTGATTTGATGAGCTGCCGGATCAGAAGAAGGCGAAGCAAGAGCCAGAAAAAGTAGAGGAGGATAATACCTTCCTGCATTTGGTGTACAGTGTGGAAGAAAAGAAACGGAAGATGCTTTGAGGACAAAATTAAGTCCATTTATGATGTGAAATGGAACTGCCTTGTCAAGAAAATTTTATAGAGGAAGTAGATGATCTTGTAGATTTCTTAGCTGTGTTGCAAAATTTAGATTCTGACTAACTCTTTTTGTATCAATTTTTGGAGATTGCAGCATTCATTAATGTGAGGAATACAACAGTACTATTTGTCAAAAAAAAAAAAAAACTATGAAAATAAAAATATTGACGACAGAAATAGTAAGATAACCAAATCAAAGAAACAATCATAGTAATAAAATTGAAGAATAAGATAATAGTAGAATAAAAGGCAAAGGGCAGCCCGGTGCACTAAAGCTCTCGCTCTGCGCAGGGTCTGAGGAAGGGCCCAACCACAAGGATCTATTGTATGCAATCTTACCTTGGATTTCTGCAAGAGGCTGTTTCCAAGGCTTGAACCCGTGACTTCCTGGTCACATGGCAGCAACTTTACCACTTACTCCAAGGCTCCCCTCCAAGATAATAATAGAATAATAATAATAATAAAAATGAGAAGAGGGAGCAGATAAGGAGCTCCAACTAGAACCATGCTCTCCCACATGAAAGAGAGAAATCACTCAACTACGTACTAACCGCCCGCCGTAATCCTCGACCTCATGTCTTCTCTAATCACGTCTCTCCAATTCTTCTCCGGTCTACTTCTACCTTTGAGTAGGCTTATCACTGCAAACCTCTCACACCTCCTCACTGGGGCATTTGTGTTCCTCCTCTTCACATGCCTGAACCTTAAACAAATGAATTGAAGTATTCTCTGAATCACTTCAGCATCTAAAGGATGTTTGTTCACTTAACATGATATTAGAGCAACAAAGATCATGGGATTTAGTTTCACCGTCACCTGAAGCAAAAATATCTGCATAACCTTGGCTCAAGAAATAAAATTAGGACACATTTGAGGGGGCGTTTTGTAGACCTTAAATAAATAAGTAAAAGTATTCCTTGGCTAATAGCTAAGCGTTTGAATTAGTGTTTGCTCAAATTCAACGATCATAATTATCTACGATGCATCATTCATCTGAATGTTGATATTGTTCTGAATGCAGAGTTCTCAAGCTTCCTCAAAGCCAGTATCTGTCAGAAAATGTGGAGAGACAACAGCAAACTTCTGGGGATGCAGGTGCCTCAGAAGGCTCTGACAAAAAGTTTCAGCGGCAGAGGTATGCTGCTTATTCATAGATCAAGTCAGTATAATTTTAAATAGCTTTGCTGGTACAGTTTGGTGTTATTTAAAGAGAACCCATGGGCTTCTTGGTTCTGCTTACTGTTATTAAGCCTCTCCTTTATCCCATATTCGTTCCAACTTTTATGTTTGAGTCTTTGAGAGGAACTGATAGGAACTATGCCAGAGGATGTCAAAGTTAAGCATCACATCCTGATTCTGCTCAGTTGGTGTCTCACTAGCTTCTGACAGTCTTCCTGATATGTGTGCATCCCGCTAGGAATTCGTGTCCTTGATGTTGCATTACTCCTTTTTGTTTATGATAATGATGCTTTATTTTTGTCATATGGAATCCTTGTATGTTACTTTTGAAGTAGTGGTGCATCATCATGCCAGTTGGTGAATGAACTGAATTCTTTATCCTTCTAAACATTAAATTAATAAATGTTTTTATCACTACAGTTTTCCTTTTTACTATTTTGGAACTTATATTGGTGAAATGCAGTAGATATATATGACAGTGGAAGTAATTTTTCTTGAAAAAGTTTCTGCAAACTAGCTTTGTCCCTTGTTTGTCACGATTAATTCTCATACTTGTTTTATTACCACTTGGGCTTAACAGTTTGTCAGGAAAATGATGAATAATATAGAGATGATGACAGAACTTGATGTCATAACAATTACATCATGATAGGTGTAGTAATAATTAACTAAGACTAGCTTAAGGGGAAACTGTTCACTGCACTATGAAACTAATTGAGAATTCTATTTAATAGATCGAGGAGGCAAAAGGAAAGGGGAATCTTTTTAGTTTCCAGAAGTCAATTATCTGATCATTTAGACTGCAGGTCTAGTTTCAATCCACCACCGAGTAAAAGCAACAAAAGAGACAAACGGAAACGCACATATGATGAGGATGACGAATTGGATCCCATGGATCCAAGCTCTTATTCAGATGCTCCTAGGGGTGGTTGGTGCGTATCCCAAGGCTGTTTCCCCCTACTACTCGTGTTCCACTTACATTGTTGCACATTTTGCAGATTTTAGAAATTCTAAAGTTATTAACCGATGGTTTGTTTTATTGCTGACTCTGTAGGGTTGTAGGTCTCAAAGGAGTGCAACCACGGGCAGCAGATACCACTGCAACGGTATGTGGACTGCCTTTCAAGTTAATCAATAAGGCTTAACTTGTCTTAACTTCTATATGTTATGTACATTTTTAAGAGAAACATTTTTATTTCATTACAAGGGATGGTGATACACCCTATTGATACATTGGAACTTCTAGATGCTCTAAAAAAGGATGTTATCCTGACTTCCACTGTGAAAGTAAAAGGAAAAAAGGACCTACAAGATTGTAGCCTGCAAACAGAAGAATCCCATTTTGATACCATATGTACTGGGATGCTTTTATCACAACTAATTCTACCATAATTGATCCAAATCACGTGCCCATGTTTCCGTTCACCATGGCAATAGATATGTTTTGCCACATTTTAAGAACGCTTAATTCAGCTAGTGTTTTAAGTGCAAATCCCAATAAAGGAGAAAATGAAGAATAGTTTAAGATATATATGTTGGAAGAAAAATAATATTCTCATAAAAGAACTCAAAAACTACAATAAAATGAAATATATGAACTTTAACAATCATATCAATTGAGCTAAAAAATCATTTCAAATTTAAGTTAAGATTTTAAAAGATGCAGTTTAAGCTTCCATCATATTTATTGACTAATTCTCTTGTGGTGAATTTTATTCTGCGCACTAACTTATTCAAGTATTAACTTTTTTTTATCCATAAATATATTACTTCGCAAACAGTTAGTTTCACTTTCTTCAATATTGATGGATGTTGAGACACATGCTATAGTGGTTTGGTCACATTAAGGTGCCTAAACGGCTGCTCTGAGCTTCATGGCTTAAGTAGGCCCCAAGCAAACCTATAAAAAACACTACCTACCTCATGCCATTATCATCAGTAAAATGACTATATCGGCAAAAGTGAGACTAAATGCATTTTTATACTTGTAAAAGAAGTGCATTCCCATAATAATTGTTACAGAGAAAAATGAAAAGTATATGGGGACACAAGGTGTGCGAACTCTACCAACTATCACCAATCACCCTCTCTTCCTCCTTTGACCCTGATGTGGCTATACATTTGCATTAAAATAGTATTCTATGTTTGCATGTTCGAGTCGTTTAGTGCATTCTCTCCTGGTGGTGGAGGTGGTGATGGTGTGGCCGGGAGAGAAACAGAGACACAAAAAAGGAAGAGATGATGGTTATGGAGGTGATGGTGAGAATGGTGTTGGTGAGAGGGAAAAAGGAAGAAAGGGTGATTGGTGGTAGAGGTAGTGGTAGTGGCAGGGAGAGAGAAAGGAGGAACCAAAAAAAATTTAAAACTCAAAATTAGATAGAAGGGTCAAATTTGCCCCCGAACTATGGTAAAGGTTCAAATATGCTCTCCGATATGTAAAATTAATCCTTAATTGGGGGACACGTGTCATCACCGTTGCTTAGCTTCCTCAATTTGAAAATAAGCGAAAATTTAGCCTATTTTAGCAACGGAGAGGGCAAATTTAGCACAACTATTAACGAAGGGTACATCTGTTCCATTTCACACTGTTCAGGGGTAAATTTTAACCTTTTACCCTTATGTTTATTAAAAAATTTAGAGGAAATAATCATAGCATACTTGGAATTATTACATAGAGTTCAATTTAGAAATTAATATATATAGAACTAACTAATCTTGACTGAGAAGATTTGTTTTACTTTTTCATATTCATTAACTAGAATAAATAATTTATAGTACAATTATTTGTATCTAAAAAGGTTTTTCTACTTTTTGGTTATCATATGTAACTTGTGTTGATAAATTACTTGTTGCAGACATCAATTTAGCATGTTGGTAAAAAAAATCAATACATTGTCGGTGCATAGAGTTTAGACTAATTTTTAAAGTTCATTGGTAGATCAATATTCAAAACTTTTCCCAAATTATTTTACTTCTCTCCTCTACCTTTTCCCAAATTATTTTACTTCTCTCCTCTACCTGAAAGCAAATAATGTTTGATTGTTGTAGTTATAAGATTTCCTACACTTTGAGATTGCAACTATTCCAAAATTTGGTAAGGATGGATCAAGTAAAGAATATCGTAAGAGAATAAAAAACCACAATTAAGTTATGATTAAAGTTTTATTGACGGTTGGCATATAAAGAATAAAGGAGCTCGTTTAATTTAAATTGATGTACTTCAGCATGTATTTATCCTCGTTATAGGTTATTCATATATAATGGTGGAGGTTAAGCGGGTTAACGATAGGTTGATGTTATTTGGTTGGTCATTGGGGGGTCTTCTTTGATCGTTATTAGTGCCTACGCTCCACAAGCAGGTTTGAACGAGGAGAAGAAGAAGAGATTTTGGTAGGCTTTGGATGAGGTGGTTAGAGGCATTCCGAGCACGGAGATGCTGTTCGTTGAAGGGGATTTCAATGGGCATATTGGGTCTTTACCAAGAGGGTATGATGATATGCATGGCGGTTTCGGTTTCGGGGATTGGAATGAAGGAGGAGCTTCTCTTTTGGATTTTGCTAGGGCTTTTGGGTTGTGGGTGGTGAATTTGAGCTTCCCGAAGAGGGAGGAACATCTTATTACCTTTAGTAGTTTGGTGTCCAAGACGCAAATAGATTTTTTGCTCCTTAGGAAGGTGACAGAGCAATTTGTAAAGACTGTATGGTCATACCTAGCGAGAATATTTCGACTCAACATAAGTTGGTAATGGACTTGGTGATCAATAAGGGCAGAAAGAAGAGGAGTGTGGAGGCTCGACCCAGGATTACGTGGGGAGCTTTACTTTGGCTAGTGCTTTGGAAATAGGGGAGAAGTTGAAGAGTAGGGGGCTTAGGAGAGTAGAGAGAATGTGGATAGTATGTGGGAGACGACTGCCAATTGCATTAGGGAGAACGCTAGAGAGGTGTTGGGTATCTCAAGAGGTCGATCTGGCAAGCATCGAGGGGACTGGTGGTGGAACGAAGAGGTTAAGAGGAAGGTGGAATCTGAGAAAGTGGGTTATGCTAAGTTGGTTGAGAGCAAAGATGATGAGGATAGGCAGACGAATAAGGAAGGGTATAAGGTAGCTAGAAGAGAGGCTAAATTAGCCCTGAAACATATATAAATCTTGAATTCTTTAGAGCGGACCGGCAGGCCGGGCGTACAGGGACCGTCGAAGAAGTGCCTTTACGCACCGCAGCCACTACTTTGACTCCTTTTATGCAATTATGGACTCCACGGAACTTTATCAATTCCAACACTACTGTTACGACGGCTAAGACAACAACTTTTGAGAGCTTGTATGCGGCTTTAGAGGAGAAAGACGGGGATAAGAAGTTGTATAGGCTTGCCAAGGCCAGGGAGCAGAGGGCTCGTGATCTTGACTAAGTGAAGTGCATCAAGGGAGAGAATGGTACAATGTTGGTTGAGAATGCCCTCGTCAGGAAGAGGTGGCAGTCTTATTTTCATAAACTTTTGAACAATGAGGGGGACAAAGGTTTTGTGTAAAGGGGGAATTGGAGAAATCTGAGAAGTGTCGCGATTATGGTTATTGTAGGCGTATCAAGGTTGAGGAGGTCAAGGCGGCTATTCACGGGATTCGTCGGGGTAGGGCGACGGGGCCAGATGAGATTTCAGTGAATTTTTTTGGAGTGTTTGACAAGGTTGTTTAACATCATTTTTAGGGCGGTGAAGATGCCTGAAGCGTGGAGGTGGAGTGCGATGATTCCATTGTATATGAACAAGGAAGATATCCAGAGTTGCAACAACTATAGAGTTATCAAATTGTTGGGTCATACAATGAAGTTTTGGGAAAGAGTAGTAGAGTTGAGGCTGAGGAGGATCGTGACTATCTCTGAGAATCAGTTCGGTTTCATGTCAGGTCGCTCGACTACGGAGGCCATTCACCTTGTGAGGAGATTAGTGGAGCAGTTTCGGGAGAGGAAGGACTTGCACATGGTGTTTATTGATCTTGAGAAGACATATGACAGAGTTCCCAGGGAGATTCTGTGGAGGTGTTTGGAGGCTAGAGGGGTGCCCGTGGCGTACACTAGGTCGATTCAGGACATGTATGATGGCACAAAGACTCATGTGAGGACGGTAGGTGGTGATTCGGAGCACTTTTCGGTTTTGATAGGTTTGCACCAGGGATCGACACTTGGTCCTTTTTTATTTGCCTTGGTGATGGATGTTTTGACGCGACATATTCAAGGGGAGGTGCCTTGGTGTATGTTATTTCTGATGATAGATATTGATTGAGATACTCGGGGAGGAGTTAATGATAAGTTGGAGATTTGAAGACAGACCCTTGAGTCTAAAGGATTTCAGTTGAGTAGGACCAAGACGGAGTACTTGGAGTATAAGTTTAGTGATGTGTCGCAGGAGGCTGACGTGGTTGTGAAGCTTGACTCTCAGACCATTCAGAGGAGGTAGAGTTTTAAGTATCTGGGGTCTATGATTCTGGGTAATGGTGAGATTGACAAGGTCTCACACATTGTATTGGGGCATGGTGGTTGAAATAGAGGCTCGCTTCGAGAGGTCTATGTGATAAGAAGGTACTCCCGAAGCTTAAAGGTAAATTCTACAGAGTGGCAGTCTGACCGGATATGTTGTATGGAGCGGAGTGTTGGCTAGTTAAGAACTCCCACATCCAAAAGATAAAGGTGGCGGCGATGGATGTGTGGCCATACCAGGAAAGATAGGGTGAAGAATGAGATTATTTGGGAGAAGTTGAGAGTGGCTTCGGTGGAGGACAAGATGCGAGAAGTGAGGTTACGTTGGTTCAGGCACGTGATGAGGAGGGGTTCTGATGCTCCAGTGCGGAGGTGTGAGACACTGGCTATGGATGATTTTAGGCGGGGTGGAGGTAGGCCGAAGAAATATTGGAGGAAGGTGATTAGGCATGATATGGAGCAGTTACAGCTTACGGAGGACATGACCCTTGATAGGGAAGTGTGGAGGACGCGGATTAGGGCAGAGAGTTAAGGAGTGAGAGTGCGACGGTTACAGTAGAAGAGCGTTCTTTATTTGTGTTTGATGTCTATGATTTCGGATAGATAATTTTTAGTATTATCATGTGGCTGTAGTATTATCTTGTGGATAGCGGTGTTAGTTTATTTTGCATACTGTACTAGTCTATATGCATTTATGTTTTGTGATTGCTATACTATTATCGGTCCTAAGTCGGGGGTCTATCGGAAACAGCCTCTCTACTTCACATGAGGTAATGGTATGGTCAGCGTACACTTTACCCTCCCCAGACCCCACTATATGGGAATACACTGGGTATGTTGTTGTTGTTGTTGATATATAGTGATACTAATTGCCTTCAGTTAGATTTTAATGGCCTGTTTGTAATGCAGAAACTAATCGAACAAAGAAAATGGAATGCAGAAAAAAAGATAATAGAATTTCTCGTTGTTTTGTCTGTCCTATTTTGCAATTTCTTGTGAACTTCCTTCATGTGTCTCCATAAGAAGTGTTGGATAAGGACACAGCTTTGATGTGGGGGGAGCATGCTATCAGTTGTCAATTGATAATATTTCATTGTTGAAGTATTGGTATCTTTGAGTGCCATTGGCTAAAATCAAAATCATGTGGAAAATTCTGTTCATAAGTAAAGTTGACCTATTGACACTGCCATTTGCACTAATCTTAATTTGGTTTTATGTTTATTGCCATTGTATGGAGAAACAGTCTTGGCACTCTTTGTAAGGTTCATTCTTTTGTTGTAGACATTAGTGGCTTCCTCATATCCAATTTTCCTGCTCTATATATATGCTTTTATTCCCTGTATGCCTTCAGGCTTTAACTTAAAAATGGTATCTTACTGGTTCTTCAAATTCAGGGTCCTCTCTTTCAGCAGCGCCCTTACCCATCTCCTGGAGCAGTCTTGCGTAAAAATGCTGAAATTGCTTCTCAAAGGAAAAATACTAAGTCGCACCTTACCCCTATATCCAAGAGAGGTGATGGTAGTGATGGACTCGGTGACGCTGATTGAAGAATTTAAGTCATTGTGTCTTATTTATTTGCTTAAAGTAAGTATTCCCTCAGCGAAATTCCATGACATTGTCAGTGTGAACTCAGGTTGTTGGATAAATTTTTAACTGTCAAATCATTTTTTTCTCATTTCAGGAAGATTCACAGAAAGGGAACTTTTCCAATTGAAGTTGCTGTATGGCAAGGCACTAAACATTATCACATTCTAATAGTAGAGGCTGTAAGATCAAGCATGGATGAATGTTCTTCTCGAAATTCCTAAAGAGTTCCATCCAAAAATGCAATAGGCGCAGAAGACTTCCATACTTCATAAACAGGGACTGCTTTTAGGAGCATAGGCCGGCAGCTGTATAGAAAGCTATTAGTTGTAATCCTATAAATATTTGGCATACCCTTTTTGTAACGAGAGTATTGAGTAGTCGAGAAAGAGATGTTATGAAGGGAGAAAAATTGAATTCTCTATAGTAGTCTACACTTCTGCAGGATCAGGGAGTTAAAACATTTTGATCCTACTGAGTTTTCACTTCTCTCATCTAGTTTGTTTCACTATGTTATTCCAAAAAGGAAGCTTTAACATGGTTTATACTTCTTAACAATCCATTCTCTTTAAATAATTTTGGAAAACCACGCGTGTAACAACATAATACCTAGTGTAATTTCATATGTAGGATTGTGGGGGAGGAGGGTGGGTGCAGACTTTACCCTGCCTTGTAAAGTCGGAGGTTATTTCCAAATGCATATTTCTATATTTGATGGTCTGTATTTTTAATTGAATGGCTTACAAAATGGATATTATGGTAAGAGTTAAAAACGTTTATTAACTATTTAATATCAAGGGATGCACCTAAAAGTGGAAATTCACATCTAACAATAACTCTTGAGGGGTAAAGTTGAAATGTAACCCTAACAGATTTTCTAGAAGTTAGTGTTGCGCAAATTTCAGTTTGAACTGATCAAAGAGATCACACTAAATTATTTTTAGAATAATATTTTATATTATGGCCCTTTTAACTCCCTTCATAAAAAACTTTTTATTGAGTTTCATCATCCAAAAAAGAAAGGAAGATTAACAATTATGGTATTGCTTATGTAGTTTTTGTCCTTCAATTTTTGTTACTATATATTGTTTCTTAGTTTTTATTGTTGTTACTATTTGTTATTTTGTTGTTATTAGTTGCTTTTTTGTACTTTTATTACTTCTTTTTGGGACTTCATTATGTTTTCTTGAGCCGATGGTTTATCAAAAACATCCTTCCACCTCTGAGGTAGGGTAAGATGTATGTATATTCTCTTCTCTCAAGACTCCACTTATTAAATTACGGTAAATATGTTGTTTGTTTTTTGTTATGAAAGCTTTAGGGAGAACATTCTGAGTCAAAGTAGTCAAAAAAGTATCTTGATAATGAAGTTTGAGAAAGTGTGTAGTCACAGTCGAGTTGAGAGGAGAAAACAACTATACGCGGAGTCACTTTCTAAGAAGATTTAGTTGATCATGCTTGCTTATTCCAGCTGTGTCCCAAAGTCTAATGTTTGATTATAACGTTTTGTCTTCTTGGGAATACTTTTTTTTTTCTAGTTCATTCTTGCTTTGCCCTTATATGTAGTGAAGACATAATCACTTGTCAAGAGTAAAACTTGGTCTTTATAGTCTTTCTAAAATGACTAACGGCCACATCTTTAAAAGTCATTGTTAGCGGTGGAGTCAGAATATAACATTAAGAAAATAAATAAAATAAAACAATACACACCCTATATTTTTTTTGTAACAGGAAGTGTTTGAAACTTCTTGCCACTTCTACGCTCCAACTGATGAGAACATGCTATAACAACAAAGATAGTTGTGGGATACAAATATGTCAAAATGACTTTTGTTGTTGCTGTATTTTTCAAAAAATGACAATTTTTCTTTATTGATGTCTCAGTATACCAAAAAAGTAATTAAAAATTCATCAAACTCCTTAAATTTCTCAAAAACGTCGTGAAAGTAGGAAAAAAAAAGGAGAAAAGAAACTGTACTCTTTCCATGCGTCTTTCCTTTCTCCGATATACAAAAAATAGTTATTCAACTTTATTTATTTACTTTAAAAAATAAATAGTTCAATCTTTTTTACTAAATGATTGGCTAAAAGGGATTTTATTGAGTGAAGTGAATGTGTTTACGCTTTCATTTATTATTTTTAGTGTGTCAAATTAAAAAAGAAAAATATAAATATCAACAGAGGAAATAATACAACACATATAGGGTGTGTTTGGTATGAAGGAAAATATTTTCTGAAAAATATTTTTCAATTTTCTAATGTTTGGTTGATTTAAAGGTTTTGAAAAGTATTTTCTAAATCAACTTTATTTTTTCAAATGTAAGGAAAATGACTTTCCTTAAAAAAGTAAGAAAAACATTTTCCAAAACTCTTTTACAACCTCACTCGTAGTTGAAATATTCATACAACTCTCAAAATCACCCACCTCACTCCAACGTCCACCCCACCCCCTACCACCCC